>NC_056731.1:1477940201-1478067701 GCF_019279795.1 Protopterus annectens | reverse complement strand
TAGAATGAGGGACAGACAGAGGTAAGTACTGGTGGATGTGTGTGTGTGTGTGTGTGTGTGTGTGTGTGTGTGTGTGTGTGTGTGTGTGTGTGTGTGTGTGTGTGCGTGTGTGTGTGTGTGTGTGTGTGTGTGTGTGTGTGTGTGTGTGTGTGTGTGTGTGTGTGTGTGTGTGTGTGTGTGTGTGTGTGTGTGTGTGTGTGTGTGTGTGTGTGTGTGTGTGTGTGCACGTGTGTGTGTGTGTGTGCGTGTGTGTGTGTGTGTGTGTGTGTGTGTGTGTGTGTGTGTGTGTATGTGAGGGGGGGGATGAAACAGTAGGCACTGCTTAGGACACCACTTCATCCAAGTCCAGCCCTGTACATCGAGTAGTTGCAATGTACCATCATTGCAGCTAAATATCAGTAACTGTGAATGTCTGTTTGTGAGATGGGCCACCCTAGTGTGGTACATAAGCTTGTTGGAATGTAAGAGCATTGTAGCTACAGTTCAGTATGTGTGGGCACTACTCCTAAAACCCTGTAGCATTAACTAAGAGGCTACTTACAAGAGATGGCAATGGCAGGGTGATAGTTATATTGGAAATATCCATGGGGCTTCCAGCTTGACATTTGCTGGGGCCTCCAAAACACTAACACCTGCCCTGAATCCAGCTCATAGTTAACAAATTCCACTAAATAAATTGCATAGTAGAATATATATTCCACTCTGTAATCATACAGTTATGTGGGCCCAGGTGTTAGAACTCACACACCAAAAATGCACACATAACTGTCATGCAGTCAAATAAACTGGTACATGTTTCTAATATTTCGATCAACATACTGAATTCTCTGAAGCAAGCATACATGCAATAAAGCTTAGCTTTATTTTACCTTTGTTTTACACTTGACAAAATATACCTTCTGACCACAGTAGCAGACTTAAAATATGATACCTCTGTCAACTTAAAATTAAGTAGAAGATTGATTCGCAGGTGTTCATTGTTATTACTTTATGTGTTGCTTACTAAATGGATATCTTTTTTTTTCTGCAGCCCTATCTATTAGTTTTCTATTGCTTTATGTTCACAATTGTTTGAGTTGCTGGGTTAAGTACAGAAGCCTCACAGGTCTAATTTTGAGTTGGCAGTTTATTTTAGCAATCCTTTTCTTGATATTGCACACATTTTTTCTCTTTAGACTTTGTAGTTTTGGAAGCTTTTTTCCCTTAATCGTTATAAAACCTAGTACTTCAGTGTTGCTTGCCAAACATGTCTACACTACAAGAAAAATATTTCAGTTGTAATGAATGCCAAGGGATCCTTTGGGTACAAAAGTATCATTCTAATGAAGGAACCATCCATTGCTTCTGTTTAAGAAAGTGTTTCTTCTATACTACAGAGAACCTTGTCATACATTTTTTTTCTTGTTTTCTTTTTAGATTAGAACTGTTTTCAGAATTTTAAATTAGTCACCCTGGTGCTGTGTGCACATTAGTTGATTTAACTTGAATGTTTATGGGTAGATATGTTTGTTACTTACATTTGCTTTAGAACATCAGCAATATACTTTAAATGTTAGGATATCCAAAGTGTTGGCAAATGATTTATTTTTATGCTCATTAAATATATATATATATATATATATATATATATATATATATATATATATATATATATATATATATATATGTGTGTGTGTGTGTATATGCCGCTGTGGTATGGCGGTAGCATTGTTGCCTCAGAGCAAGAGGTTCTCCCATTTGATTCTCGGCGTGACTTGGTAGTGCCTTCTGTGTGGAGTCTGCATGTCCTCCCCACGGTTGGGTAGCATTCGAAAGACATGCGTGCGTAAATGGGCATGCCTTCGTTGAAGGTTGGGCGTCGAGTTGGCACCTTGGCATTTCATAAAAATCTACTGCCAATCATTAGCGGACCGGAGTTCCGCTGTGGCGACCCCTTACCGGAAAAAAGACAAAAGACAAACAAACAAACATATATATATATATATATATATATATATATATATATATATATATATATATATATATATGATAACAGATTGCTTCATCAGTACAGTTGCTTTGTTTTTATATATATATATATATATTTTTTTTTTTTGTGCATCATATGTGTTATTTAAGAAATAAATTCAACCTTCCATTTTCCTTTGCACTCACAGAAACATTTACAATTCTCCTAGCTACCAATCAGAAAAATAGTAACAGTAGCACTCAGAACATTGAATGAGCACCAGAGGTAACTATGTATTTGTCCTACTTTCTTGCTTCACATTACCAAAGTTGCATGGTTAGATTGCAACATGCTTACGTATTTAACACTAACAAAGAGTTGTTATTTTTTATACAACATGCCATTAGCATGCATTATAAGCAACTACAAATTTTAGGTTTGATAAGAATGGATAGATTATAAATAGAGGCACATCATCTTTTGCACCTGTACTTTATTTATATGTCTTCAAAATATGCTCTTTTGTTCATGTATGCACAAGTTACAGCATATGAAACATTTATTTTCATAGATGACATTCAAATCATTGCTGTCTGCTACTGTTAGCAATATTTCAGTGTTCATACATGCCTCTCAACCTCTTAAGAGTAAGAAATCTGGACAAAGCCATGAAAAAAGTGATACATATAGGGACAATTTTTAAATATTGCTCTTACAAACTTAGAAAGTTGATAGAATAACAGGCTTTGCATTAGCATGAATTTTCAGAAGGGTATGAAGTCTAAAACTGAAATGTCTGTCATTCTTTTTAACTTCAGTTTTTAATGATTTTCCACTAATTTGCCAAAAAGCCACAATTTTATGAAAAATGAAAAATATAAGGCAAAAATCTGGACATTCTGCGAAAATCTGTACAGTTGAAAGGTATAATGACATTAATAACAGAAGTATCCCACAAAAAGTGTACTCTTAATAAGTGATACTTGAAAATTCCACACATTATATGTATTTATTCTTCTGCATGAATATTAAGTTCAGCATTTACAGTGGATATAAAAAGTTTACACACCCTGTTAAAATGTCAGGTTTTTAGTGATATAAAAAATGAGATCACAATAAATCATTTCAAAACTTTTCTCACCTTTAATGTGACCTATAACCTGTACAATTCAATTGAAAAACAAACAAATCTGATAGGGGAAAAAATATAAAAAATAAAAAACATGCAATACGCTGGTTGCATAAGTGTGCACATCCTTAAACTAATAATTTGTTGTGTGTGCACACCCTTAAACTAATACTTTGTTGAAGCACCTTTTGATTTAATTACAGCATTCAGTCTTCTTGGGTAAACACCTGCCATCAATTAACAAGACTCTTACTAACACCAAATAAAGTTCAGCTGTCCTAGTAGGATTTTCCTGACATTTACTCAGTTGCCTGCTACAGCAAAAGCCATGGTTCACAGACAGCTTACAAAGCATCAAAGGGATCTCATTGTTGAAAGGTATCAGTCAGGAGAAGGATACAAAAAAATTTCCACAGCATTGGATATACCATGAAACACAATGAAGACAGTCATAAAAAAGTGGAGAAAATATGGGACAACAGTGATGTTGCAAAGAACTGGACGTCCCTCCAAAATTGATGAAAAGACAAGACAAAAACTGGTCAGGGAGGCTGCCAAGAGACCTACAGCAACACTGAATGAACTGCAGGAATTTCTGGCAAGTACTGGTTGTGTACTACATGTGACAACAATCTCCAGTACTCTCCACATGTCTGGAATATGGGGTAGGGTTGCAAAAGCAAGCCTTTTCTTACACAGAAAAACATCCAAGCCCAGCTAAAATTTGCAAAACAATAATCAAGTCTCCCAAAAGCATGTGGGAAAATATGTTAGCATCTGATGAGACCAAAGTTGAACTTTTTGGCCAGAGTTCCAAAAGGTACGTTTGGTGCAAAAACAACACTATGCATCATCAGAAGAACACTATCCCCGTGGTGAAGCATGGTGGTGGCAGTATCATGCTTTGGGGTCGCTTTTCTTCAGCTGGAGCTGAGGTTTTAGTCAAGGTGGAGGGAATTATGAACAGTTCCAAATACCAGTCACTTTTAGCCCAAAACCTTCAGGCATCTGCTAGAAAGATGAAGAGGAATTTCACCTTTCAACACAACAAATGACTCCAAACATACATCCGAATCAACAAAAGAATTGCTTCACTAGTAGAAAATAAAGTTTTGGAATGGCCCAGTCAGAGCCCAGACCTAAATCCAATAGAAAATCTGTGCGGTGACCTGAAGACGGATGTGCACAAGAGATGCCCTTGCAATCTGACAGATTTGGAGCACTTTTGCAAGGAAGAGTGGAAAATATTGCCAAGTCAAGATGTGCCATACTGATAGACTCCTACCCAAGAAGACTGAATGCAGTAATTAAATCAAAAGGTGCTTCAACAAAGTATTAGTTTAAGGGTGTGCGCACACAACAAAGTATTAGTTTAAGGGTGTGCACACTTATGCAACCAGTGTATCATACTTTTTTTATTTTTATATTTTTCCCCTAACAGATTTGTTTTTCATTTGAATTGTACAGATTATATTTCACATTAAGGGTGTGAAAAGTTTTGAAATGATTTATTGTGGTCTCATTTTTTATTTCACAAAAACCTGGCATTTTAACAGGGGTGTGTACACTTTTTATATCCTCTTTATATAATTTCCAATGCAAAATTCCTGACAAATTTCAAAGCAACTAAAGAAGAATCACATCTTGTCCTTTCTTTCATATTTTGCCTTAATTAAAGCATTTTCTATGCGACACGACATCTCAAAACAATATTTCCTAAGGCCTTACATCAGTATACCTCCCAACCTCTCTTTAAGCTTCTCTGCTGTTCAACCCGATGTTTTGTTTAAGCCATGGAAATGATGAGTGATGGTAAGAACGTCTCTCAATGGGAGAAGTTCTCAGAGAAAATGAGAAAGAGTTGTCTTTCTTATTTTATCATGCTCAAGAAAACAGGTAAATATCTTTGAAACTATTGCTATTATGTATACTTCTCTTGTAACCATTCTGTTTTGAATCACATAAATGCAAGTAAAAAATACACTCACAAAGGAAGGGCCCTTCACTGAGTATCTTTGGAAACAAACATTTCTGCATTTCTTATGTCCAAACATTTAGGTGAGTCAAATAGCTGAATATGTTATTTTTAAATTGTTTCAACTGCTGGTTCAACATATGTTTTGTAAAGGATAATAATCTGTCTTTCGGCTTTTCCAAGTTATTGGTCGCCACAGCGGAACTCCGGTCTGCTAATAATTGGCAGTGAATTTTTATGGTGTTGAGTTGCCAGCCCGGCACCCAACCTTCAAAGAAGGCATTGTAAAGGACAATAATAAATGTAATTATTCCAAACTCATAGCTGCATTCTATAAGTTCTTGTATCACATTTACTACTAGAGATTAAAATAGTTTGGGTACAGAGTTCTTTGCATGGTGTTTCATAAGATCAGTAAACTAAACAAACATACAGAAAATTACTACAGAAATGAAGATGCATCCATACTGTGAATATAAGCTAATAATATGAGAACTGTTAGAATTAATCTTCAGCCAAAAGGTGCAATTTAGATATTTTAATTGTTTTGTCTAAAATGGGGATTTTATAGGTACTGCAGAACTAAATATACTGAATTATTTAAGCAGTTATATGGTTTTGTTGTCATCCTGCTCCTTACAAGCAGTATATTAAAACTTTAATATTTTTGAAAATAATAAAAATATGAATGGAAATTTAGGCTGCAAAAAATAGTCATATAAGTTGCCACTTTAAATACTCACCCACTGCATTAGAGGTTTTTAATCTCTATGACACACATATTTAGTACATCTTATTTTGGATGTTCTCGACAGCACTTTGAAAACTTTCTGCTCAGCTATGTAGACTGAATAAAGATATTCATTGTTGACACATAATTGTCAGTTTAGTGGCCAATCTGAAAATCATTAGCTTGTGTTTGATGAAATTATGCAGAAAAAAACTGCAGTGTTTGGAAACATAGTGTGCTCTGTGTGAGGGTAGGGACCTTGAGTCATCATCATGTTACATCATACAGAACACTGCTTACACATTTTTTAATATTTTTGAAAACAAGTGTTATCTCTAAAGAACAGACTAACAAATATATAGAAAACCAATGTAATAAAAATAGTGTAAAAATTAAGTAGAACAATTCAGGTAGGTGGATAAGGAGCTAGTGACAAAAGAAGAAACATTTAGAAAAATCATAAACAGAATAATTAATACCTAGTATGTCTCTTTCCTCATTCAAACCTCAATGGACTAAAGAATCAATGCGTGAACTACTGGTGGAGATTCCAAAAGTTTTTTAGTATAGGGTTACATACTGCACTAAGTGGTTGCCACATGCCCAATTTTAGAAATAAGTATCCACCAATCTACAATTGGCATAGGTCATGGAAGACTGGCAGAGCTGAATATGTCTGACTGCAAAAGGGGAATTAGGTCACAATGACAAGACACTTCAGAATTTTAGATGTCATTGAGTGGCTTCTGCATTGAAACAACATCATCTATAAGACAGAATTGATACAGTAGCCAGTCCATTGTGGGGAAACTATACTGCATGCAGTAAAAGGTTTCACGTACAGGTGAAGCTGTTCCTCTAGTAGAAGGGATTCTTTGAAGGTGGGAAAGGTGTGGTAAATGAGTCATTCCCAAACATCAATGGGAATGGCTCACACAGATAAGTATGGCTCATTTACAGTATATGTCTCGGTGGTAGCCTCTCCCCATCTACCTGTCCCATTCTGAGGACAGTAAAAATGCCTGCATGGCAGCTTGATACCTGTCATTCTTACCTATGCCATATAGGTAACACGGCTGTGAACACTGCCTGCGGTGATGCATAACGCCACCTCTATAACAGTACTGATGCAGCACACTACCAAAATGCCTTCCATTCCAGTGGTTGCATACAGCTGGAACTGTGGTCTTAGACAATTTTGTGCGGACTCATTAAGTAATGAGCTTCAGTAACACAAAATGTTTCAGAATCTCATTACTCACTCCTAGTGTAGCATAATATCCTTATATTCAGTACATTATTACTGAAAAACACTTTGTAAGACATATTCCTCCCCGCCAACCTGCCTGGAGGGTTGGTTGCAATTTAGGATTGAGATAGTGAACCATGATGGTGGTGACAGCCTGGTGCATTAGATCTAACCCTTCTGGAATCAGGCTTAGTGTGTTGTTTAGCCAGCCCTTTGTCTCTACTCACTTACTAACATGGCACAGAGCTGTCTAAGTAATACCACTTAATTATCACCATGTTCTTTCCTTACATGGTCTGCTACTAATTGTTTTATATCCAATTTAGATACACAATTCAAATATTATAAAATTCTGGTTTGTACCTATTTAGTAGTTTTACCAGTACATTATTTTATTTACTTTATTTGTTTAACTGTTAAATCTGTTGGTGGGCTTGTCCAGGAACCTATATTATTGGGATCTATGTTAAATGAACGAAAGATCAAAATGTCGTGTACAACATACTCAACAATATTTGATCGCTCATTCATTTAATCGGACACTCCAAATGCTGAAATTGTTTTGGTTGGCCATCCCAGTCAGTGCAGCATGTGACGTAGACATGCTACACTGTTTGGAATGGCTACGTGACAGGCTGCTTAGTTTAATATACCAACTCTGAGATTGCTGTACATTGGGGAAAGGGCAATTTCCTCATAATCGCTTGTTGCGATTACCGGGAAATTGCACTTTCCCCAATGTACAGCGATCTTGGAGTTAGTATATTTAGTTAGGGGGGGTGTGGGGGGGCAAACCCCCCCACTTTATTTTAAAAGTAGGCGTGTTTGTGTAGGTGTGTTAGTGTTTGAATGATGTGAGTGTGTAGAGGTTTGTATGCTTTAGTTGTATGTGTGTGTTTTGTATGTTAATGTAGGGGAAGTGTGGGACAAACAAAATCTTTCGATTTTGTTCGTTTCGGGCTTTTAAAGGTTCGAGGCTTTGAACTTACGATCATAATGTTTCGAGTATGTTGTACTCAACATTATGATCGTTCGTTCATTTAACATAGACCCTATTATTGTACTTACATCTGAGAAAATGCATTACATTCAAAGTCTAATCTGTTAGAAATTGTGGATTTTGATATGTTTTACTTTTAAATATACTGTCTGTTCTCATTACACAAATTTTACGAGACTGGGCCATATTCTAAAACATCCGTAAAGTGAGGGCGTGTATCTTCCTCCATTCTGTCCTTGATATGCTGAATAGCAAAATTCAACCTGCCTCCTCAGTGACACAATCACAAGAGGCAGGATCTGAAAAATACAATATGTTGGTGTACCAAGCTATTAAATTCAATGGAGAACCACTTCACCCTGACAAAATAATGTGATTCAGAAACATTCTATACTAATGAACAGCGTTATCTTGTCTGGGTGTAGTGCGAAGTTCATTGAGCCTGGTTGAAGTTTTTAGCTAGATCAGCTCCACTTGTATGGGAGAACTGATATTACAGGCAAGAAGCCTGCCTGAAGTATCAGTTTCATCCTGTAGATAGAACTGCTGTGCCAGAAGGCCATTCAGCTCCATCTGTAGGGCATATAGGTGAATGCCTGCATTCACCATTTCCAGAAGGTGGGGCATAGCTGTGGGCCGACTGTCCCACCAGGCAATTACAACTTAAAAAAAAAATAAAACAACCCACCCTCTGATGAGGTTATAAGAGGGCTCATAGTATCCACTACTGTGCACATAAGATATCAAAGGTAGTCACCCTAGCTCTGGATAGCTGCAATAAAGCTCTATCTGCTGGTGGAAGTTGGTACTGCAAACAGTACTAACTTCCACCTGTAGATGAAGCTTCTGTTGTGCTGCAAATCCCATTAATTTCAATAGGTGTGCCATTGATTTAGCCTTATACATTTGTGGTCTGAATTGGTTCAGTGTGGAACACCCAATTTCCCTTTTGGAATTGGGAATAGGGTTCCACTACTCCCCTTAGCATTAAAGGGAGAATGGAGGAGCCCTGTATTTTGAAATTGGTCATTCTATAACACACTCAGTTGGACATGCTACACCACATCAATGCATATCTCTCAACCTCTTACAGCAAAAAATCTGGACATAGCCATACATAAAAGTGGGACAAAGGCCCAAAAATAGGGACAAGTTTTAAATACTGGTCTTACAAACTTAGAAAGTTGATAGAATAATGGGTTTTGCATTAGCATGAATTTTCTGAAGGGCCTGGCGTCTGAAACCCAAATGCCTGTCATTGTTTTCTAACTTCAGTCTTTAATGATTTTTCACTAATTTGCCAGAAAACCACAAATTTATGAAAAAAACCAGACCAAAACTATGAGCCAAAAATCTGGACATTCTGCGAAAATCTGTACATTTGAGAGATATGCATCAAAGAGTTTTGGAATCTAGCCTAAAATCTTAAACCAACAGCTTTCTAATTGAATCTACTAAAATCAAAGTTCTTAACATTGTTAATGTGAATTTTGCAAGATTGTGAAGGATGTATAATTGCCAGCTGTTTTCCTCTTCTGTAAGAAGTTGTAAATGACGGTGCCAATAACTCATAAAATACAGGATCTTGTAATAATTTGTGTCAAAATCTCCTGATATTCTGTTATAACAAGGACTATAACATAATATATGTTTCAGTGTGAGCAAATTCTTTCTTTTTTTCTTGGTTCTACTAGATCCTCTAAATCTCAGACAAAATGCAATCCCTCCCCTATGATTGACTTCATCTACTCTCAGATTTGTTGCAGGTACAGAACACAACCTTATCTTGAAAACGTGTAGTAAATATATTGGCCCAAAATATAAACAGTTAGGTTACAAAACAGTTACACTGTGTAACAGACACAGAAAGCACAGTGTGGAGACTAGTATATATTAAAATATAAGGAGATTTTCCATTTTCCCAATGAGATAAACAGATCTCCTGGCTAACTCTCCTCTGCATTATACAACACATTTATCTCTTTTGTCAATCTTGTTTCTCAGTTCCCATGATATCACTTTATTTTTATTTTCCCCTGCCAACATATTTCTCTTACCCTTGCTACTAATTCTTCTCACTTATTAAATCTTCCAATCTCAGCCCTCCTTTTTCCCTTTCACTACTCTGCTCTCATATATATCACTACCTGCTAAACAACTTTCTTTTTTCTGTCATCTTTCTAAATATCTTTTACTCTACTGCCTTATTTAAGATAATCTACCTTAGTATACTTACTCTGTGGTCAGCAGCCACTTCTTAACTTAACCAAATTGTAAAATCTTGACTATCACATTACCTGACTATAGATGACATCAGCCACTTCTTGACTTAACCATATTGTAAAATCTTACATATTGTAAATGATGCCTTCATAATTGTTTTCTTTTCGTTTTTTTTTTTTTTTTTTTTTTTTTTTTTGTACTTTGGAGTGTTTCTTTCCAGGCCTCCACTGAAAAAGGGTTTTTCTCAGTTTGACTTCCCTGGAGAAAAAATGTCAATAAACAAATACATAAATGGATAGAGAGATAGATAGATAGATAGCTAGATAGATAGATAGATAGATAGATAGATAGATAGATAGATAGATAACATATATACATATATTATAGGTTCATAGGTTCATACTAGGCTATCTGCCCGAGGGCATTTACAAGCCTAGCCCATCGTTTTGTGGCTTACGCCACCCCTTTAGTATGGGGAACTATACCCATTATTTTGCTGTGCCTCTGTCGAGCAGTGACACTGAGGTAATCCCTGGGGTATATCTGCGATCTCCCATCCATTGGTCAAGATTTCTCTTGAACAAGGCCAGCGAGGTGCTCTGCCTCACATGTACCGGGATTTTGTTCCACAGCATAGGGAATCTTTGGGTGATGAATCTATCCCTCCAGCACGTCCTATTAATAGCCATGTCGAGGTTTAAGTCTCCGCCCTTGTGGCTCTGATGGATCTAGATTTTTTGAGGTGAAGCATATTCATCAAATCTGGGTTTGACATGGCCTTGTATGTTAGGCAAAGGTCACCTCTGACCAAGCGGTACGGAACTGAATAGAGCTGGAGTTCTTTCAGTCGGGCAGCATAGGACAGATTTTTGAGGCCCTTTATCCTTTTGGTCAGGAACTTTGTGGCCTCTCCAGCTGCTGCAAGTGTCGGGTCAGATACATTCCGAATGGGGCATTGTACTCAATCATTGGTCTGATGAGTGATGAGTAAAGGGAGACTATGACCTTCCTTGATCTAGATGAGAATCCCTTCATGATAAGGTGGGCAATGTAGAAGGTCTTCCTAACTACTTTAGCTACATGGGTGTCGAATGACAGACTACTATCAACCTGGGTCCCCAGGTCCCTGATAACTTCTTCTGTGCTCAGTGGATTGCCACCTATTTGGTAGCTAGGGGTAACCTTGTTTTTCCGAAGGGTATGACTATGCATTTTTGGCATTTAACTTTAGGCGTGGCTCTGGCACCAGTTATCCGTTTCTGTGAGACCCTTCTGAAGGATATCTGTGTCAGATGTGTTTTCTACTATGGCGCCAGTTTGCAGTCATCTGCAAACTTTGTCAGCCATAACCCTCCTGTGTTTGCTTGTACTGGAAAAGTAGATGCCAAACAAGAGTGGGCCCAGGACTGAGCCCTGTGGGACACCACTTGTGACAGGCTTTGAGTCTGACATGGCGCCAGCAACTCTGACCCTGTGGGTTCTGTCACTCAGCCAGTTTGCAACCCATCTTGTGATGTATGGGTTAACATTTAAGCTGATGACGTTTTCAATGATACCCGAGTGGGGTATTGTATCGAAGGCCTTAGCCAGATCGAGGTAGGCTGTATGGACTGCCTTTCCCTCATCGATGGCTTTGGTGACTGTTTGAAAAAGTCAACCAAGTTTAAAAGGCATGATCTGCCTTTGACAAAGCCAAACTGGGTTGGATCCAAAGTCTGCAAATTCCCTATGTCTTTATTTATGAGGTACATTATGATCCTCTCCATGGCTTTGCAGATAAGGCTTGTCAAGCTAATGGGCGGTAATTTCCAGGGTCGGTGGAGGCACCGCCTTTGTGAAGTGGGACCACAGTTGCAGTGCGCCACTCCTGGGTGCGTATCCAGAGGTAAGACTTTGATTAAACAGCTGTCCTAGCTGTGGGTTTAATTCCTCATTGAGTTCGTGGAGCACACAGCCGGGGACACCATCAGGTCCCATGGATGCTGTGTTTTTGCTTTGGAGAGAGCAGTTCTCACTTGGGCGCTGGAGATGTTTGGGGGCTGCAATCGTTTGGTATAGATATCTCTCCTTTTGGGGGGGGAGAAGTTTGCACTGAACCTGTCAGCCAGTATGTTGGCAATGTCTGTAGGATCAGTAATCTTCACATCATTTTGAACTAGTTCTGAGCATATCTGGGAGTTTCCTCCTAGGTTTCTAACATAGCTAAAGAAGGCCTTATGATTGTCTTTTGAGTCTTTAGCTATTTTTCTCTCGAAATTTGCTTTGGATGATTTTATGAGAGTTCTTAGTTTTTTTACTTATAGTGATCAAGGGTGTCTTACCTTTTAAGGATTTTGCTCTATCTTGTAGTATTAAATACACTATAACATCCAATTTATATTAAATACACTATAACATCCAATTGCAAAACTAGAGAACTTGGTGGAGTAGGCACCATTCCTGGGAACACAAAAAATGTACCATGGAGGAAAGGTTCTCAGAAATGTTGAGATATCAGAGAAATGTGGAACTTACAAGCTGCATAGGCACCTATGGGAGGTTATATGAAAAAAGAAATGGGAAGGAGATGACAGGTATCACAAAAGGTACATGAGGCAATATCAAAGGAAGGCGTTTTTTTTTTTTTTTTACTAGAATAGGCCATTTTTGAAGAAATATAGGAACAAGGGCATAGGTTAAGGGGTATGTTGAGGACCACAGTAGGCAGATAACAAAAGCAAGATATTCACAGTTTGTGACAGTACAAAATTGTAGACTGTCAAAGAAGCATCACAAATGCAAGACAGAGAGGAACAGGAAGGAATAGACAAAATGAGAAGCGTGCACCCAAGGGAGGGAGATGCAAAGCATGTGCCTTCATGGTGTGAATGGAAACTAATGCTGAGTTTATACTGACATGGCCTGTTGTGGTGCCTTGATTTCAGCCTTGGACATGGGCACACATAATGATTTGCTTTGCTTTTGCCGTTTGTGACTACTGCTTGTTAAAAGCAAGAAGGTAATCTGGACACATGTAATATGTGGCAGAGAGGAAGGCAGCATATAATGCAAAGGATCCCACACAATCATTTGGAAGCTATCACTACATATCAATGACACCTTACACATATATGTTGATGGACATGACAGGTACCAGGACTGCATTTTATAATGGTAGTCAAAGTGTATGGTGCACCCAAATACACAGGTATGGATGACAGATAGGGTCAGTTGCAGAAGGAGACTATTAATCATCATTATCATCATTGTCAGGGTGTTGCATCAACTGCCACCATCTCTCTTGATTTAGTGCCACTCTCTTACCTTCTCTGACAGTCATGCCTGACTGTCATCAGTCTTCTCTCACACAAACC
This sequence comes from Protopterus annectens, assembly GCF_019279795.1. Lineage (NCBI taxonomy): Eukaryota > Metazoa > Chordata > Ceratodontiformes > Protopteridae > Protopterus > Protopterus annectens. Next base: position 1,478,054,094 of record NC_056731.1, on the reverse strand, counting down.
ATTCATCCTTTTGCAGGACACTCTTGCTTCCTCTTTCCTTCTTATTGTCTGTCCCAAATTTTCTTCACCAGATTGTCTTCTGCTTTCCTGCACATATGTCCAAACTACTGGAATCTGTTGTCTTCGACCTTCTCTGCAAGACTGCAATTGGAGCTATCTGGGCTTGTTTGGCATTTTTGTCTCATACTACCCATGACACTCTGGCCAGTTGAATGCAGCCCCTGTGATTCTAACTTGAAGATCCTCATTCAGACTTCTGTTCTCCTCAACCATGCCTCCCAGATACTTGAACTTGTTAACCTGTTCCACTGTTTTTCTTTCTATCGCATTCCTCAGCTTTTCTGATTTTCCAATTTGCTGCCATTACAATTGTTTAATCTGGTCTCAATTTCATCTTGGGTGCCTTCAGTTTTGTATTCTATTCCCCTATCCTTTGCTAAACATCTTCTACAGAGTCTACCTGTAATACCACATTGACTGCATACAAGAACTTTGTTGATCTCTTCCTGCCTTGAAAGGTATTATCCAAGCTGCTAGAAAGTGACTGTATTAAACATCTCTGAACTTTGAGTTGTTTTATTATTTTATGGTTCTTCTGTTGTTTATATGGCTGGTGCTCCCTTGGACCTGTTTGCTAATGTAGTTCATCAGCAGTATGCACAGCAGTGGTCTCAGAGCTGAACCTTCATGCATACCCACTCCCACTGGGAACCCCTCTGTTAGATTGAACACTGTTTGCATGTGAGACTTTGCACTTATTCTAACAATGTTCTGGGGAATTTGAACCATGCAGGACTGTCCAAATTAGATTTCTTGTGACCTTGTTATATGATTTCTCCAAGTCTAGGAATGACCATTTGGAGACTTCTTCTCAACTAAATGTTTTACTGCAAACAACAGGTTGGTTGTGCTGAATCCTATCCTAAATCTAAACTGCTCATCTTCAGTCTTATTTTTTACTACTCTGTATATTCATTTATCAGTCACACTCTCCAGAACCTTCATGCCGTGTGACAGGAGTTTGATAGCTCTATACTCCCCACAGTTCTGAATATTCCCTTATTACACTGACACAAGTATGCTTATTTTCCAATCATTTGGGATAGACTTTTGTCTCCATACTGCTATGAGTACCCTCAGTAGCCATTTCTTCCATAAATTACCCAACATCTTGATCATATCTGCTGTGACCTCATTTGAGCCTGCAGCTTTCCCTGACTTAATTTTCCTTAGTGCTGTTCTTACTCTTGATAACAGCATGTAATGCCATCTGGGTAATCCAACACACCATGTGCATTCACTTATGGAAGGAAGGCACAGACACAGTTTGCTAGGAAGATTGGAGAGCTGCACTTCCCCAAGTAATAGGAATAAAGCAGAGGAAAGCAAAGTTGAGCAGGGCAAGGCACAGCTATATGATTGATTATGGCATAGCATGGTGTGGATTCTATCAAAATGAAAAGCATGATTAGGGAGAATATGTAACTGCATAAGTAACAGTAACAGGTGACCACTTGCAAAGTAGAACAGCTCTGTTAAGCACCCTATAGATGTTTGGGGGAGCAGTTCTGGCTTCTCAAGATATGCACATTAAACTGTCCACAATGGATGAATGAACAACCATGGTACACAAAGTCTGGCGAGCCACCCAGATGTGTCAACATGCATGTGCATGTATGTATCAGCATACCATGGCCATTTGCTGGAATATCGCTAGCAGTGTAATGGCTACATCACAGTAAAGGCAGACATGAGAGAAGGACTGCATCTCACACCAGCAAAGAGTAAAAAATAAAAGATTTACAATGATTAGACAGCTGGTTAATTAATAAGCAACTTATCTTTTTTTTTTTCAAAACAGGTTTATTGTTTTAACATATAAGAGAAATATCATAACAATTTTATACAAGTAATTAAAAATAGGTATTATTATAATATTCAACAAAACAACTAAAGCATTTACAAAGACATCCACTACAATCAGATCAATTAATTAAACTAAAATACCGTGCTATTTAAATTAGAATTTTTTTAACAAATTTTGTAAATTATCCCATACAATATAATATGATGTTTTTCTAGTTGTTCTCATTCTAATTGTGCTTATTTCCATATGGCACATTATATTCATAACATTTTTAAATTCATTGAACGAAGGAGGTGTATCTGAAATCCAATTTCTAGTTATTATTTTCCTGGCCACTGCTAGGGTAGACCATAACAAGGGAAGCTTAATCTTTTTAACACATTGAGGTACAGGTGTGTTGAATAATATAAGAGACTTAGAAATAATGAAATTATCTGTAAAAGAGCCTGCAAAAATTCATTAATTGACTTCCAGTATTCTTTCAACTTCATACAGTCATAAAACATATGAGCCCAGTCAGCATTAATTTCTACATTACATCTCTTACATAGATTATCTTTATTATTTATTTTATTCATCATCAAAGGTGTATAAAAGATCTATGTAAAATTTCCATGTATAAAGTCTCCAGATAATGGAAGATGTAGTTCTATAAGCAGATTCCAATATATATTGTTTATCTTGTTGAGTTGGTGGGTCCCCATTAATAGAGGTGAAATAATTCCAGTATGAATCTACACTGTAAAAAGTTTCTTGTCTGATAATTTTATGTATATATGAAAGTTTACCTTTATCAGAAACTTTATGCTGTAAATTTAATATCAAATAATCAATCAGTTTTGGAATAGATTCTTTAACTGTTATAGACATTAGATCTATTCTATCAATGAGATGTTGTCTAAAGATCTGAACCTCTAACCAGCAAGTTTCTCTTAGATCAAATTCTTGTTTTAAGAAATCTAGATTTTTAACTTTATTATCAGATATCAGTTGATACCAGTACTTTAGATCATTATCTATAGCTAAATGAGCTCCTTCAGAAGTAGATGACATAAGCATACCCTGAGTATACATTATAGGGAATACAATAAAATTCCATTCCCTATACTTAGGGTGCATGAATATAAAGTTACGATAACTAATAATAATATTTAATGGGTAACAAACCATATGTTTAGGTGTAATAGGTGAAGTACAAAATTCCTTTAGCAACCACAACATGGAGTTATTTACAATCATATTTTTATGTGTTAAGGAGATTTTCATGAAGTGCATACTAATTAGCTCCCAATAATCTTTCCATTTTGTGATATATGACTGATCTATTAATAAAGTAATAACTTTTATAATAGAAGAGGTAATATATAAATTAAAGTCTGGAAAAGAAATACCCCCTTGAGACCAGCTATTAGTATGTTTCTTTAATGCAATCCTAGGTCTATTAGGTGCCCATAAGAAATTTAACATTAGTGTATTCAGTTTCTTGATAATTATTTTTGTAGGTGAAAGTATTATTGATTGTATTAAGTATAAAATCTTGGGGAATATTATCATTTTATTAATTGTAAGTCTTTCCTCCATAGTAAAAAAACATATTATTCCAGGTATTAAAAAGATTTTGTATATTAAGAAAACAGGTATTATAGTTATTATATATAATAGATTTAATATCTTTAGATAGTATTATACCTAAATAAGTTATCTGACCTTTATTGGGTACATATTTAGTAAAATCACTAATGAGAATATTTTTTCGTGTATATATATAGGTAGTATTTTAGTTTTTTCTTCATTGAATATTAAACCAGAAATACTTTTAAAATTCATCATTTTATCAAATAAAGACTGCATAAAAGAATTAGATCCTGCTGATGTAATTAGAACATCATCTGCAAAAAGTTGAATTTTTGATGTTGTATTTTCGTCTATTTCAAAACCCTCTATGTCAGTACTGTTTCTAATCAAATTAGCCCAAGGCTCCATTACTAAAGTGAATAATAGTGGAGAAAGTGGACATCCTTGCTTTGTACCTTTAAGAATGGGTATTTTTGTGAAACATATGTTCCTACCTTAATATAAGCCAGCGTTCCTTTGTATAAATGCTCAATTAAATTTACAAATGCATCAGAGAAGTTTGTGCATTTCAGTAAGGTAAACAGATAGTCCCAACTTACTGAATCAAATGCTGAACCTATATCAAGACTAATAAGTGTTAAATCTTTCTTTTTCCTATTTGCAAAATCAATTAATGTTAAAGTTCTTCTTATATTATCAAAAGTATTTCTATTTACAATGAAGCCCGTCTGATCTATATCTATAATGCCGGGATGATTGTCTTCAATCTATCAGCAAAAATACTCATAAACATTTTATAATCAACATTAAGTAATGAGATGGGTCGATATGAAGAACATCTAGTTGGATCTTTATTAGGTTTTAAAATTGGTGAAATAAATGTATATTGCCAAGATGGGGGTTATTAACTCAGTTTGGGCCAAAATAAAAACCTTATGTATTAATGAATATGTAGTTTTAGAAAGGATTTTATATATCTCTGGTATAATACCATCATTACCCGGTGCTTTGTTTGATTTAAGCTTATTTATTTGTGTAATAACTTCTGTATATGAAATACTCTTGTCCAATAGTTTAATCTGTTGTTTATTAAGGTTTTTATTCATGTTTGTGGTTATAAACTCCTTTATTTTATCTTTAGGTTCCATGTTAATGTTGTTATGGTTAATCTTGTGAAAGTGATTTCTAAATTCATCCAGTATTTCTGGCATACTAGAAACATTCTTCTTTTTCCTTAGAGAAAATATTTCTTTGATATGGTTTTGTTTATTCAATCTTTTTGTTTTATTTTTAAGTCTATGTAAGTATTTGGGGCTTATTGAATAAGACAAAAACTTGTATTTCTCTAAAGTTATTTTAACTTTCTGAGTTAAAATTTCGTTGTATTTCTCATTTAGTTTGTTTATTTCTTCAATAACTTTCTTGTCCATAATATTTTCTTTATTATTATGTTTATAAGAGTCTAATTTACTTTGAATATCTAACAATTCCTTATCCCAAGATTTCCTTTTATTATTATACCATCTGATACTTTGTCCATATAGATATGATTTTAAGGCATCCCAAACATAGACAATGGAGACTTCAGGAGTATTATTTATGTCTAGAAAATGTTGTACTTCTGAAAGTATATATTCTTTATAGTCTTTTAGCTGAGTTAAGTATGCTGGTATCCTTTTGATCTGAACATTATGAGTATATTTTATCATGAATTCAAAAACAATTGAGTTATGATCAGATATAGGACATGAAATGATTTTGGAATTAATTAAATCTGTTACCATCTGGTTAGAAATAAAGACCCTATCTATTTTTGAATAAGTTTTGTATCTGTTAGAAAAAAAGGTGTATGGTAATGATTTTGAATCTATCTGTTTATTAATATCATTCAAATGATAAGAATTAGCAAAATCATTTAAATGTTTTGCATTAGATGTAATTCTTCTTTTCCTTATAGTGGTAGTATCACTTTCATGTAGTATACAATTAAAATCACCAGCTAAAATAATATCCCCTATAGAGAATAATATGATCTTATCAATATGATGTTTCACTGTATTAATACCAATTCCAGGTATCCAATATACATTAATTAAAGTGTAAGTCTTCCCATTAATTTGTATTGTAACCATACAAAACATTCCTTTGTCATCCTGAAAAGACTTAATGGTTTTAGGAATGGGCATACTTTTATTCCATAAAATAGCCACTCCTCTTTTTTTCTGAGTGTGCTCTGAACTAACCAATACTGTATACTTATTAGTGGCTAGTTTACCAATATCTTTTTTCAAGAGATGGGTTTTTGCAGGAAGACTAGATTGGCCTTGTGTAAATTAATGTATCTTATTAGGCTTGCCCTTTTACACGGATTATTCAATCCATTAATGTTTAAAGAAATTCCTTTTAAAGATGTCATTTGGCATTTTTAAAACTCAAGAATCTTATGATCGAAATAACAAATAACAAGATAAATAATGTTACATCTCCTCTTTTAGGTGTACCTTTAAATATAGCTGTATTTATTAAATCTCTTATGGGATTTTGTATAGGATTCAATTTTGTTTGTAGTGACAATGAGTGTACAAAATATATTGTGGATGTCAAAACTATATACATATAACAATGAACAAGTGAAAATAATGTAAGGATTAAACCTTGCATCCAGCCTGGAGTTGAAAACTCCAACTTAGAGTAGTATTTACTACTCAAGTTAACCCCTACCCTAAGCAGCAGTACCTCAGCTACCACCTTATCAATTTAATACTAGTTATATTTAACTGAGGTTAACAGTTTTCAATTCAATTATCTATCAAGACAAAACTACACATTTGGTAAAACAGCATCATATAAACTAAAATAAACTTTTTTTTTTTTTTAAACTGTTCATACTACTATATAGATCTATGTAATATATAACACTTGTATTCAAATAGCATTCAAATAATCTTGATGTTAGAAATCAAGAGGAGAGAAAATTAGGTTCTAACATTCATTTAAATCAAAAACTTTGGCTAATATGATTCGAACATTACATATATTAAGATGCATCTATTTTCTGTAATGTGAATACTATTAACAGCTTCCAAAAAAAAAATCTTGAATTGTTTGTATATGAGCATTTACTTAAACTCATTATTGTCAATAGAGTAAAATATTGTATTCATAAAAATTATTATAAATCATATTGCATAGTTATGCAAATTCTCAGAAACACTTGCATTATTAAAAAAAAAAAGCCATCACACACATACACACAGACATACACACACATACATACACACACACATACACATACACACACACACACACACACACACACACACACACACACACACACACACACACACACACACACACACATATATCCTTGTTGAGCACTATCCTACTTGCTGTCCCTAGAATAAATCTGTCTGCTTTATAGAAAATAATGCACAGCAAACACATTTTAGTAACCAGATTTTACAATCATGCTAACCTACTGCTTTAAAATATATCACATGACATTTCTTCCAGAATAGAATTATAAAATTGTTTATGCTTGTCAATCAGATGAATTAAATGAATTATAATAAAGTATATGTTTGGAACAGAAGTTTTTAACACATATTATTATGCTGCTGTTAAGTAGATTTTCAAAAACATTTAAATAAATGTTTCCTTTTCTATGCCTTCTAAAATAAGACATTTACTTACTACAAGAAACTACATCATTTAAACTCATTATAACTGACATTTTATGACTAGAGTATTTTTCCTGAATCTGTGGTGTGTCAGTATGATAACTAGGTCAGAGGTTATACTAACTGCTTTCAGTTTCTCTGTGAGAATTCTGTGAGTTGAAGCTTTTAAAGTAGTTCATGGACACTGTGCATGAGACAGCCCACATCCCAGATTGTCTCCCTTAACATTTTGGCGGGAAACTTATTAAAACTTGTGGCAAACATTCATTTTGTCAATAGAGTAAAATATTGTATTCATAGAAATTATTATAAATCATAGTGGATAGTTATGCAGATTCTCAGAAACACTTGCATTATTATATAAAAAAAAAAAAAAAAAAAAAAAAAAAAAAGCCATCACATTTACACACACACATACACATACACACACACACACACACACACACACACACACACACACACACACACACATATATATATATATATATATATATATGATCTCACTGAGTTGTGTCTTTGTTGAGCACTATCCTACTTGCTGTCCCTAGAATAAATCTATCTGCTTTATACAAAATAATGCACAGCAAACACATTTTAGTAACCAGATTTTACAATCATGCTAACCTACTGCTTTAAAATATATCACATGACATTTCTTCCAGAATAGAGTTATAAGATTATTTATGCTTGTCAATCAGATGAATTAAATGAGTTATAGTAAAGTATATGTTTGGAACACAAATTTTTAACACAGATTATTATGCTGCTGTTAAGTAGATTTTCAAAAATATTTAAATAAATGTTTCATTTTCTATGCCTTCTAAAATAAGACATTTACTTACTACAAGAAACTACATCATTTAGACTCATTATAACTGGCATATTTTATGAATAGAGTATTTTTCCTGAATCTGTGGTGTGTCAGTGTGATAACTATGTCAAAGGTTATACTAACTGCTTATAAGCAACTTATCTTGAACACCAAAAGAAAAAAAAAAATAGAAACTTATGTCCTCCCTCACTATACAATAATTCACAACAACCAAATACACATAGAAATGGTGAAATCCTTTAAAATCTTAAACTCTGGTTAGATGAGTAATTGAACTTTCAATACTCTGTAGAAATCACAAAGTTCAAAAATTAGTTCACTATTTTCTGGGCCAAGAAAAGCCTCACATTTTCAACTCCATAAGGTAGAACAGGAATTGGTAAAGGTGTGGAGCTTGTCGAGCTGGAATGTGGACTAACCTGTCTTGAACTGTTTCTGTAACAAAAAAAAAACTAACAAAAAAAAACCTCTAAGTTCATATAATCAGCAGACAGCATTTACAGATTTATTGCTTTACCCCATAGAAGAGAACAAAATTGCCTGCTTTCAGCAAATTTAAATGGCTTTCACATGGTTAAACTACATCTAAGTTTAGTCCTCTTTAACCGTCTTAATCTTGGGTTTTCCCATTCTGTGCTGGTTGACTTACTATAACCTCAGGTCCTTCCTCCATGCATACCTGCCCTATATACTCACAGAACCAAACTCCTCTGTATAGACTACAGATTTTCTGTGAAAGGACCGGAAGTCTTAGAATAATGCCCAACATATCTGAATCACAGAGCTTTCAATTGCCTTATTTTGGAGAAATATTTTCATTTTAGGCCTAATTTATCCCTGCACTGTATGTCCAAATGTTTAGAAGTATGTCCCAATTTCCAGTCTAGATATATTATTTTACCCAATTTTCTGAATACCCCTCATTATGTCTAATTTTGGAAGCTTTCTAGTACATAGAAAACCACAGTACATGACAAATATACCAATGGCACCTACTGGCTTAAATGAATAAACTACTGGAAACTTCAACAAGTTGTCTTTATCCCTCTCACAGGGAGGATATCAGAGAGAGAGAGAGAGAGACAGCCTTTTAGCTTTAGGGATTTTATCTGGACTAATCCTTTATGCTCTGTTTAATATCTTAAGAAAAAGGATGCACATTTTACATCTCCCTCTTTCAGAAACAAAAACAGCTGACCTTGTGCGGTAGACTTTTGCAATGCAGTTCCGGTTCCTTAAAGTCTACAGGTTTTTTATTGTCTGATGATGTTCTTATATTGCCACCATTTTTGTCATTATCTGTTTTATAAATGTGTTTCTGAATAGTATCCCTCATTCCTACTGGAATCAGGAAGAGTTATATGATTCATATCATATGCAAATTAGATATTCAGACTTTTTGGCTGGATGTACCTATTTTTCAAAGGCCTTTGTTCCTATTTTCAATATCTGCTGGTTGATAGTTATGTCTGAGCCATACTACCTCCTACCTTAAATTCATGACCCCACCTTAAAAATGCCTTATTCAAATATGCTAGCTGTGTATGCTTGAAAAACAACATAACAGCAGATACGTCTTCAAAATAAAATGCTACCATTACCCTTTCATCCTCATAAAATACCTTCTGAGGATATTATAGCCTCACTGTAGAGTTCAACCCCCCCCCCATGAGTAAGAAAATATTTCTATGGCATGGGGAAATCCACCTTTTTACCTTCTTTCTTATTCTACTGTTCCTTCTTTTTTCCTTTTCTTCATCTCTCTTTGTAATGAACTCTCAACTCTTTATATTAATATGTTCATATACTTTCACATGTTGGGTACTTCATTTCATATTAAAATGTAGATAACAATACAGTATTTTTATATAATGTTTTATAACCATAGTAATTGACTGCTAGTTTATTTATATTCAATAAAACCTAGCATTTACTATTGAATCTACACTTAATGTACAACTTTTCTATACTTTGTTCCAGGGATAGCCTGAAAATGGCCCATCTGGATCATCAGTCTATCTTAGATAACAATTATAATTAAATACATATGTAAATAAAATAAAGTGCACATTGTCCATGGATTTTGGATGTGTACCTTTGAAGACTGTCCCAGGAGAAAGGCCCAAAAGCTCAGGGAGGGGGTCATGTCATATGACTGTCACCAAATAAATGGAAAGTCAGATGTGACCACCCATTATTAAGGAAGACAGACCAATAAGTGGGAATAGGACAGACAACATCAGTCTAGATAATTATACTAGCCATAATGTATAAGCTTACAGTTAACATACTAACACAGTATACAGATAATATGTTGTGCACATTCAGATATGTAATATTAACAAAGCATGAGCACTATATTTGTGTCATATTGATACATATATGTGATCTGTGTCACTACCCTCAAAAATCTGCAATGTGTATAGCAGTTACATATCGTCTTGGCAGCAGATTTATTTCCAGGTTCTACTCTTCACCTGAACAGGTAATACCTTGCACCTGATGTCAGGGTACACTGTTCATTGTCTACAGGATAGAAGCACAAGATAACTAGGCCAAAGTATGTAGACCACATACTTGTCTTTCCTGATGGTGGGTGGATGTGTTTCTCAAAGAACTTGGACAGGAATTATGTATATGTATAATAGTGATACATCTTTAACATTGTTAGGCAGTATGATGCAGTTTGTTCTCCTCAACCCATGGGAACAAAGTCATAATGCATCTCCAGAGGCAGCACAACATAGTATCACATGCACTATGCTAGCTATGAAGAATTAACAACTTTTGGATATCACATACCCCTTATAGTGTCTTGTAAAACTATACATACATTACCATTGCATAGATGCATATATTTCATCAACAGAGGTGCAAGCAGATGCTGTGAATCATTGGAAGGCAGACACTTGGCCTGTGTGCCACAAAACTACCTGTCTTGGCACATGTTAGCCATGTGACTGCCGAGCACACCTTGTGCCACATGATATGGAATGTATAGTAGTATAAGGTATAACTCTGTCATCTACAATATGCATAAGTGCATGGCTATGTCCTAAAAATGACCCCCACTGTAGGTCAGAGCTTTCTATCATGATGGCTTAATCAAGGATACAGAATCACATGATGCTGACCACTGAGCTGTTGCATGAGATGATTCATCTGTGCAGCTAATAGTTTACTGCAGCTCATAACCTGATATGAGAAGACTGGTAATGTTCTGGTACTGCTGCTATTACACAATGCATTGAAAGCCACTTATGTGATACTTTCCAGTTAGTGTCTTTTTAACTGAGTAGCATCAACTGTAAGGTAAACTCAGCTTGAAAATGTGTGTCTATGGTACAGCTTATGGCAGCCATGGTTGGCAGCAGCCATGCTTGGCAAACATGTCACCTGCTATGTTGTACTGTGTGTGTTAAAGGAAAGGGATAGGACTGTAACATGTATTAAGTGTAGTGTTTCATATAGGCATTTTATGGTACATGTGATCAGGGCTGGCCTTAAATGAAATGGCACCATAGCAAAGGTTCCATTACCCCCCACCCACACACACACACAGACACACACACACTGCCACTGCTTCTCCCTCACTCACATACCTCAATGCCTCTAGACTCTGTTTCCCCATCATGGCCTTCTTGTATCATACAGATAATTTTTTTCTACCTTTTCTCACATTTTGTCTTGACATATTTTCCCTGCATTCTTTCAACATACCCCAAATGAAGGACAAAATCTTCTGCTTTAGGTAATAAATACAGATGTACAGCATCATGACACTTATATTATGCAATACATCATTACAGACACAGTACACTTATTTATATATTACACAAATAGCAAAGCAGTGATAACCTATTACTGATAAAACATTTTTGTCATTAAGTGTATGAAGTATAAACTGGTGGCTCACTATGAAATTATGCATTCAGTTGTGAACACACAAGTTTATTAGAAAATGATGTTAGTTACTCAGTTGCTATGTTGCTCAGTAAAAACAGATGATCATCACTCCGGGGTGAACATACATGGTATCTTATTACCTGGTGGGCACATTTGCACAGAACGGAATAACAACACACTTTTTCCCTTCATACCCCCTTCTGAGATTATCCCTCTCATACCTCAAGTCTTGAGATCAATTTGGATCAAGCCCTTTTAGCACTTTCCAAAATTAAGAACATTTCCATGGCTTATGACAATTTTCCCAGATGTCTGCTGAAAAGCATGAATCCCACCTAACAAAACTCCTCTATTAACTCTTTAGCCTGATTCTCTCCACTGGTTATGTTCTTGTGTTGTGGAAAATGAGAATTGCAGTGCCCTTGCATAAAAGCAGTCCCTCTACTGACTCAGAGAATTACAGGCCTATTAGCCTAACTAGTATTACTTAGAAGGCAGTATAATGTATTAAAATTAACTAATAAACAATGATACAGGTGGCCATATATCAATGGATGCACACCAATCTGATTTTGAAAAGGCAGGTCATACCTGTCCAGCTTGTTTGAGTTCTTTGAATGGGTTACTGAGACATGGATAAGAGGCATTCAGTCCAGACTGCTTATCTGGACCTTGCCAAGGCTTTTGACACTACCCCCCACATTAGGATTATTGTCAAATACTAGCAACTCAACATTAACCCATTTATATTTCTTTGTATTGGTAATCATCTCTCTGAGAATACCCATACTGTTAAGGTTAGGGGTATTTACTCCTGACAGAAAAATAACACCGGGGTATCTCACATGTTTCTGTTTTGGGTCCTCTCCACTTTGGTATATATTTATGTGATATAAAAACAATATGATAGGTACTAAGCTTATCAAGTTTGATGATAACTGCAAACCAGGTGTGCTTATTAAATTCCATTCTGATACTCACATTCTCCAGCAAAGGCTGGACCAAACAAATCTTTGGTATATTATTCATGGGCTTACTACCAACACTAAGAAATGTAGCATAGTTTCCTATCAAAACTGCTTATCATATAGATACAATTCCAGTTAAATCTGACACAGCTGTCAGGGACTTGTGTATGTATTTTGATTGTATGCTATCCTTTGACCAAAACTTCTCTTTGGTAGTTATAAATCCCTTCTGCCTTGCACAGTTTATCCTTCATTGTATCTTTTCAAGGTCCAAAACAGTTACAGAACAACTTTCCTCAGCCCTTATTCAGCCCATCATTGAATATAATTCACTCTTTGGCATAAACCTCACCTAGCACCTAAACCAGTTTGAGAAACCTCAGTGCTTCCATTTCAAGAATATCTCAAGTTTCAGTGTCCTTTGCTACTCTGATAGACTAAAGGCCCTGTCCCTCTACTTAGTGTCATACAGACTCCTGAGGAGTGATCTCTGCTTAGTCTTCTTTGTTATGAATGACATAGCACTGTTTGAACTCCCTCACCTAACTAAAATTAGCAATACATTAAAATCCATTCAAGAGACCTAAACCTGTATTACCACATCAACAACACCAAATGACATGACAGATACCTAATTCAACATATCCTCCATTTCTGGAATAGGCTGCCCTTACTTATCAAGCTGAGTACTTCTCTTGCAAACTTTAAGGCCAGTCTGGATGACTAAGTGGGTGATTGCAAAATTTCACCAAGGTTATGTGGAGAAAGCCTACTTAATGAAGTACATTTTCAGTCTCCACAGTGATGGGTGATGTGGCTGAGCTTTTCAATAGTCTTGCATGGCCAGAAGCTTAGTAAAATCCTAAGTCAATAAGCCTATGAGCCTATGAACCTATGATTTTATGAACCAATACTATCTTATTTATAAAATGGTCTATAATGCATAATCCAACCAACATTTTATAACAGGTGGGAAGCAGATGGGCACAAAACAGAAGAATTAATTGGCATGTTGTGAAAATTTACATTCCATAGTGACAGACATGCCAAACTCAAAAAAAATGTAGCAAGTAAAAGATAATACAGTGGTTAACTACTATTGCTAACTCTTTATGATTAACTCTACAACTAAAAAAATGGTGACTCACGGCACATAGGATGTGTATAACTGTGACTGCACAACTGCACTAGCAAATGATGTTAGTTATCCACTGTAGGGGTGAACTTATATATATATATATATATATATATATATATATATATATATATATATATAAGCACCACATTACCTGCTAGGTACAGTAGCATAGGGCCTAATAACACCAACATTCCTTATTGATAGGCTAATAATGAACAAAGCCAGCAATATTTTGTAACAAGTGGGAAACAGAAGGATACACCAGAGCAAGATTAAACAGTAGACTTATTAGACTATGGACATTTGCCTTCTGTATTAATAGGCAGGTTATACTTTAAAAGCAATTATATTGTCATGACCAGACAGGCGTTAAGGTAGAAAGATTTCCACTTACTGTAGTCCTCTGGTGGGTTCTTCCACACCTGAAGCAGACATACATCCCACTGCTCTCACCACTGTAGATACAGGTCATTGTACCAGTACCCCAAATCAATGGCTATCCTGTAGATGTTCATTCTCATTCACATCTGGGATGGAATTTCCTCTCAAACCGCAATCCTGGTCAAGCAACATCATTATTCTCTCATCCAGTCTTCATATATAATATATAGATAGATATAGTATCACCAAAATCTCTTTCTCTGACCAGTTGGATGTTGTCACCTCAGCAAGGAAACTTGAGGGGTGGTTTCCTCACAACTTTTCACTTTAACTTTTGTACAAGTATGGGACAGAACAGGCAAACATCGTCTTGTGTCATGTCTCAAATTTGAATTCTCTGCGTTCAATGTATGGCTATTCCAAGGTAAGTGCTTCACTTCCTAATGAGATGGCAGAAGTAGAATGCTAACTTGAAAGCAGGTAGCAAAGAAACCACAAGACAGAATTATGAAACTTAAAAACAAAGCAAGGTATATCTCAAACTTTTATTACACAGAACTTGTGACTGTAGGTAAACACATCAGGACACTGTGTTGTGCCACATTTCATAATACTCTGTGCCAGTTTGTTGCCTTATTCTTTAGGACTGCCCTGTCATTGCAGATTACCTGTAGTAGATGTTGCCTTGTTTATCTCCAGAATTGTTCTTCTATGTACTTTTTCTGATGCTCCTTTGCAATGGCACTGTGTGCATGTCCATGGGGAATCCAGCCTATCGGTATGCTTATTAATATTGCTTGGCTTCTTTCAACGGACTCCTCCATGTCATGTTTTGGTGGGGGGGCAGGCTTGTCAGCAATATTGCAACTGTACTATCTATATTAGTATTACAGACAGTGCCCTAATATTATGCTTGTTTTACATCTGCAACTGTCTCTTACTGTATTCTCATTGACTGTAGTATGATATTGGTATTGTACATAATTCTGCTATGAGTATGTTTTAATGTGGTGCTGAGTAGCTGTGTTCTTGCATGTCTTAGCCCATCAGTTTCTCTGGGAAAAGGAATTGCCAGCTTTATCATTTTGTTATGCCACACGTAATATTATCAGGCATGTGTTTATTAATTTCATAGCTATTATCATACTACTGTGCATGCAGTCATGTATATAGCTATCCTGGTATGTATTGCTATGACCAGCATGACAATTATGTTTACCATATCATTTATGTAATCTGCATATGTGTAGAAATATAGTTTCTATCAAGGACGTACAGCATTATCATACCATAGTTCTACTATATCCAGTGTTCATTATGTAACACATCCTGTGCATGTCAATAATAGTCAAAAGTGAATCTCTAATTTATGATTTAGATATTGCCATCCCAGGTATGTTTACTGTGATAAGATAAACATGCTTAACTCTCAACCTCTTAGAACTAGAAATCTGAACAAAGCTACAAAAAAAGGGGGGACAAAGGCCCAAAAATAGGGACATTTTTTAATATCGCTCTTACAATCTTAGAAAGCTGATAGACTAACAGGTTTTGCATTAGCATGATTTTTTTGAAGGCTATGAAGTCTGAAACTCAAATGCCTGTCATTATTTTCTGACTTTAATCATCAATGATTTGCCAGAAACAACACAATTTTATGAAAAGCAGGCCAAAAATATGAGGCAAAAATCTAAACATTCTGCAAAAATATGAACAGTTGAGAAGTACACACCATGTACTGAAAACGTAACTTTTGCACCATCACCTGCAAATGAGTACAGAATAAAGTTCTAAAAATATGTATGAGTTCACATGCATTGCATGTAATAGTGTGTGTGTGTGTGTGTGTGTGTGTGTGTGTGTGTGTGTGTGTGTGTGTGTGTGTGTGTGTGTGTGTGTGTGTGTGTGTGTGTGTATGTGTGTGTATATCATGTGTGTGCATGTGTATGTTGCAGGATGAGAATCTGAAATAGGCACAGCACATGGCACATGACCTAGTGTTGAAGATGATAATGTACAAGAATGATGATAATCTCCAATCACAACAGCCAGGACCTAGGCACCAGGATGAGGCAGAGCCAGCAGATCTTCTTCCATCCAATGTGTCTGATGAAAACAAGCCTGTGGATCATAAACTGGCATTGGAAATAACTCCACTTCTAAGTGTAGTAGAAAGGCCCAGCAGGTCAGACCTGTTGTACAATGTATATGCAATACAATATCTCACAACTCATGTTACAGGTTCATGATAGAGACCAAGGATTCTACTGATCAGGCCACAGATAACATACTTTCATTCTGAGCAATCAATGATACCATTACCTCACTCTGTCTGCACTCGTGTACTTCATGCAGCACACCCAGCTGGTGTGCAACACCATCTGTGACATTGGCAAGTGCACGGTGTCAGATTCATGACATTGTTGGGAATATTCATTTGCCTGTATGAATAGGTGGACACCCTTTGAGACCTGCCTATGCACATCAGCTGCATGCTTTTGTCTACTGTGACAGCTTATATCAGTGTGTTGTGGGAAACTGTCAACATCAGCAGCAGTCTCAATTTGGGTCTGCTGTTCACAGGCTTCGTCATGTCCACTGTCTAATGTCCCCTCATTGTCAGAATGGTTGGACAATTTTCCCTCCACATCTGAGGCTACGGCTACATCCACATGACTGTCACCATCTTGGCTGGACTGTACCACTCTCTTACTTTCCTGTGTGCCAGGAGCCATGCTACCATACTGAGACATATCAGATTCCACATTGTGATTACATGAAGGGCTAATGGAGGATACAGATAGTTGATATACTGAAAGAAGAGACAGATGACAGATCAGGACAAAATGCTTACATCACATGCTGGATATTATTAAAGACATATGACACATATATCTCACTGCAATGTTACAGAAAATACTGACTTGGAATCTACATAACAAGGATTTAACAGTTAGGTTACAGAGCCAACATACATGACATACAAGATAAACACAAACGTAACACACACCTGACAAGTCCTCATGAGAAGAGTGTGTGGAAGAACATGGATGAACTTTAACTATTATAGGTAACAAAGCTGGCATTATTAATCACATAACTGCCATTATGAACCATTTGAATAGCATTAAAACATGCAGTAGGTTTTACACTGACATACCACTTGTTTGTGCACTTGATGATGATGCGGTCTGGCCTAGGAATGCATAGAAGAACTCAGTATTAAATGACGATAACAACAGGAGGTAACAGTAATGACATGTATGAAAGATAGGTAATATCATACCACTAACAGACTCCTGTTATTGGAGTCTGTGTGTTGTACTGCAGATCCTGCAGTGGGAAAGTAAGAAGAAAGACAACACAATCATGTATGCAGGCAACAGAACAGAATACTGACAGCATGACATAAACAACACAGTAACACGGGCTGCAGATACTCATGTGATGGACATTGCACATGTTGGCCACATGTCTCTGTATCAAAAAGCAATGATATTAATGTCATGTAACACTGGTTTGTCACACATTCCTGCAAACAATGAACCTGTTGTGGTAACATACCTCATCTGTCTGTACTTGCACCTGCATGGCTTAGGCCCCACCTAGATGTACCTGTAGTGTATAATGTGAGAGAAATATCAATATGGCAGTAAACAGCAGCACCATGACATGTGACTGATGCACTAACTGGTAGTGGTCACAATAACAAAGTATGGCTATACTCACCTGCCAATCCCTGGTGTTGTTCAGAAGTAGATGGACCTGTGCATATAAATGCAGACAGCATTACACATTTATTGCACTGTTCTGTCTGTACTGCAGTTGTATAAGTACATTTCATTACACTAGTGTTCATTGTCATTACCTGTGTGGATCTGTGTGCACGAATGAATTCGTCTGCTATACATATAAAATGACAATACATGAATTTGCATGCAACAGCAATATGTGATAATTTACTCTATAGTCATCCCTGTCATGCAAAGTAAGACATATATGTTTGGCCGTGAACCCCTATTTCTATCCCACCCCTGGGAATATGTTGCTCCCCACTCACCATATGCAGGAAGGCAAGAAATATTGTGATCTCATCAGGGGGTGTCAATGTTGGTCCAACAGTGGTGGCATCCCTTGATCTCTCATACCATTGAACCTGTTGGCTACATGGAGGATCATGTTGGAGCAGTGTCAACAGGCCTCATAGGATCTATTGTGATCTCCAACTACATCAATCATGTTGGTGATATTAACTCACACTTCATTCCTCCATACTACATTCTCTGCCCATCCAAGAAGACTCCATCTATGTTGTCACAGAGCATCTAGTATGATGTTATTTTCCTGTGGTGAAAAATTGTAGCCGCTAAATCTTTTGGCATCTGAAAGACAGTGATATGAACATAATCATATCCCTTTGCTGGCCCAGTTATGCAAATGATTATGTGAACAGCTTATGTCACCATAAACACTATGCATCCCTGTGCAATGCAAAAGTCTATGAAATACTGACTGTGATAAATACTAATGTGACATAAAAAGCAACAACGATGCCTCCATACATAAGAGTTGTCAAATCCACATAACTTGTAGCACCTCTGGAGCCTGCCTCCATGAGCAAACCTCTTACACTACATATCAGTTGAATAGAGGTCCATTGACAACAGCATTATACCACAGGAGTTTACATGCACTACCTAAAATACCACACAAATTATTATTTGTACAACTTATGGAAAGCATTGGAAAACATTAATATCAGTAAGCAGGCCACAGAAAGTACAGATCCTTTTATAGTGAGCCAGCAGTTATAAGACTTGTGGTAAGTACCATCAATGAAGAAATATCCATAACAACTAAAAGACATAATACATATGGATAATGTCAGAATCAATGGGTTTCTGTACATATACCACATAGTATATGGAGTTATCCATAACACATACAGATGATCTGTAAATCCATCTTTATGTACTGTTTACTTTTGCTATGTAAATCGGTCTATACAACTGCAAATGAGAAAACAATTCATGTCTTTAAATCAGATAGCAACACTTGCATCTATAAAGGTAAATTAAACAACGCTCCAGTAAGTTATAACCATTTGTCTTAAAGCATGCATTTTCAATAAAAATAACTCTAAACAGGTACATTAGAGAATGAGTAATGTTGGCAGAGATAATATCTTCCAAAGCAGAAATGCTAGCAGGTAGCACTTCACCTTATCACCTACCTATGACTCAAGTATCACTGATAGTTAAAGCACCTAATGTGTACTCATCTTTAAATACCACTTGCTCCATACATGACTAATGAGGTTCATTAAAATTCCAGGTTTTGGAATCCCATTTGTGCATGTCCATGTAACTTTTTGAAAACAGATGCATTAACCTGTAGCTCGGCATAACTGGCAGATGCTCGGTGCAAGTACCCAATTGGTATCTAGTACATGCTTGTTATCTACCAACGATCTGATA
This sequence comes from Protopterus annectens, assembly GCF_019279795.1. Classification (NCBI taxonomy): domain Eukaryota; kingdom Metazoa; phylum Chordata; order Ceratodontiformes; family Protopteridae; genus Protopterus; species Protopterus annectens. Next base: position 1,478,034,270 of record NC_056731.1, on the reverse strand, counting down.
CCATGACATAAGCATGACTTTTAAATATTGATTTTGATACATTTACAGATCAGACCATTGCTGTTTGTGAACTGAGTGTGTCCTCTGAGCATTTTTACATTTATACTACATTTTCCATTGGAGTATCCAGACGGCTACTTCTGGAAGCTGTGACATGTTATGGTGCCCAGTTAGACTGAGGAGTATGCCACACAGATTTTGACCACTGGATATGAGAAAAGTCAAGAACTTTGTGATAATCGACATCAAGAACCAGATTGCGAACAAGGATCTACTGGTACAGGTTCACCACCACTACAATGACCTGGATCAAAGTGATGTAGAGTAACTTTGTTGGAAGGACACCTAGGTGGGGAGACAGCCAGTGGATCCCTACAGTAAGTGTCACAATCCTACATATAGCTGCACCTACCTACAGAATATGTTCCACATATATTGGATCCATGGCTTTTATAACCGTTAATTAGCTGTTCTGACAATTATTTCATTTGGATAATTAAGAAAACATGGTGACTGATCTCCATGTAACTATGGGTACTAATGTCAGGCCATTCATTTATTAATTAATGTTTATAATGTACTTAATTCTGAACTTTGAAGATGTACATCTGTTTTCCAACATATAACAACATCATTTCACACATCCAATATAGTCGTCTATCACTGATGCCTATAGCACCTAGGCTGCTGATGACTATGCATTTCTAGTTGTATATGCCTGAATAGTAATCGATAAATAACTTCTTTACTTCATTCATTCTAATAAAGTGAACATTCTTTCTACAGAATCATTTGTTTAAGCCAAGAGGAATGCCTGTCTGACTGATTACACATATGTTTTCAGTTATGTGTTGATAGCTGTTATTTCTTTAGATTATAATAGCCAATAAGTGTCAGAAGTTTCTTTATTCATCAATCTGCAGGAATATGAATAAACACAAGCAGTACCTATTTGGTAAGTGAAAATGTTTACTTCCAATTAGCTTGGCTTGTAAGGAAACCAGTCAACATGCCTGCATTTTGGCGTGCTGAAGGTTCAAGTCCACATAGGGGAAAATGGGCATTAAACAGTTATTTTGGTTTATTTTGTACATAATCAAATATTCCCATCTACATAAGGGCTTATTGATATTAAAGTTTATTTTGTGCATGGTTATGAATAATGTAATTATTCACTGAATTTCTGTAAATGTATTTGTAATCCGTTATGGCCTGTTAACAGCAGCTCCTTAAGTGCAGGGTTAGTAAAGCTTGCTTTTACAAACCGTTATATTTATTTATTTGACGTTTGTTAACCGTGTTGGTCCAACTGAGCCAAGGCCCATTTTCAGTGGAGAAGTGAGGAGAAAAGCTCCAGTAAATAGACAAGAATTATAAGTGCACGCTATAACTCTGAAGTAACATTGCAAGAACATCACAATTACAGGGTAAGACTGACAGTAAATATAAGTAGTTACATTAGAAAACATTTACATGGTAAATAGTGGCAAATTTTTTTTTTTTTTGTATTGTACTTCAATTCAAATTGTGGAGTAGGAGAGTTGAAAAGTTAGAGACAATATGAGAAGAAAAAGGTAGTAAGGTGGGTTAAGTTAAGAAAAGAGAAGGCAGATGAGTGAGACAATATATACATATTTACATGGGTTCTTGTTTTCAGAAGAGTGAAGAAAAGAGAGAGAAAAAAGAAAGATATGTCTGCCAAAGTGTTGTGCAGTATGGCATTATTTTCAAGAATGCTATAAGGTATTGTTTTCTCATTCATTATTAAATTCACTGTCCCACTATTCCACTGTTTGAGGGATGAAGGTTTTCCGTTGCTGTTAATGGCTGTGACCACAGTGCTGACATGAATTTATTCTTGTAAACTATTTACCTATATGCCCAACATCTGTTCATTTTTCAAAATCCTAAGTCGTAATCCATATTAGTAGCCCAACCCCCATCCAGGTGATTGCATAATTTCGCCGCATTCATAACAAACACTCTCAGTCAAGGTGAATTAGCTAGGTAGGTGGGTATCATGGTTAGAGTTTGTATGTACATTAGAGTGGCAGGTTTGAATTTCATGTTCTTCAATCTGTGTTCAAGGATGTTAAGGCCTGTATGCTGTTGTGTCTTTTGGCTTTTCCCACTTAGGGGTCACCACAGCGGATCTCTGGTCCGCTAATGATTGGCAGTAGATTTTTACGTACCGAGTTGCCAGCCCTGACACACAACCTTCAACGAAGGTACGCCCATTCACACATGTCTCCACACAGAAGACACTTTAGCTGAGAATCGAACAGGACAATGTCTTACTGTGAGGCGACAATGCTACCGCAGCACCACCACCGCAGTATTTGCAAAATATGCATGGTGATTACCTGATGTTCTTCAGAAACAATTTTTTTAGAATCTGAGCTGAGCAATTTCTATCTCTGTTATTTGAGAACTATATCATTCATAGTTGATCTTTTCTTTTTTCAGGTGATGAAGACAGGACTCAGATTCATGCCCTTTCCATCGAGTGAATGCACAGGCTTGAGGAGCAGTTGAGGGAGAGAGAGGTATATAGCCTAATGTTTTTGCTTTGCTAAATGAAATGCATCTCATCCTTGTTACAGGCTTGTATTTTTACATTACCATGTACAGTATATTGTATAGGATGCCTGAATACCTATCATGCATCAGTAAGGTAAGTGCAATAATTACATTATACGTGTGCTTAAAAGTCTGATTGAAATACAAATATGTTGAAATATCATTTAGCATCAAGCCATGTTTTCTGAAGATAGTTTTTGAAATGTGGACCTCAACCTAAATGATAATCAGGTTTGTATATCTGTCACACATAGATTGTGGCAAATGTTTTACATGCAAGTCTATAATGCTTGGATTGTTGTTTAAAATATGTATGTGAGTCTATTTGTATGTGGGGATGTATTTTCTAGTGACTGGTCTGTTATGTATAACTTACCTATGCCCAGACTGACTTGGTGCTTGCTGTTGAAGTGTTGGCACTGTTATGTAGTATACAACGTATTATTCTCATATGCCACAGGTTGTGATGCTTGAACATTATAAGTATTTATATTGTATAAATTGCACTGATGTGGGTTCAGCCAATTAACATGCTGTCTGGCTCAGATGTTTGCCATATGGCTTGCCTAGTTTCCATATTTCTTCTTTGCACTATGTCTAGTATGTATCCCCACCCTGACTGACAACTTTCCTTTGCCCATTTTGTGTGGTGTGCAGTCTGTGTAATTTACCTGTACTTATTTTTTTTTCCATCTTTTGCCATGTGTTTTGATATTTATTCTATAGATATACCTGCTTTTATGGCCTTCTTCACTTTCCCTATCTTTATCTTTCCTTCTGCTCTTAAAGGAATAACAAATGGGGTGTATTCCCACTCAAAAAATATTCCATGCCTCTCCAACTTTTCCTTTAACTTTCTTATTTCAACATCCCTCTTACGTGTCCCACTTCTTCACTTATACCTCACATCTTGTTTCCTATATTCCACATTCCTTGGGTGTGTGTTACTTGTGCTCCCCATGCAAGTCCTGCACCCATTATTAGATAATGTTAGCTGTGGTGATGTGGCTGTGATTGCATTTCCCTTTATTAATTTCTGTTATTAGAAAATTTACAGATTCCATCAGACTCCATAAGTGAGAGTTAGCATAGTTTTATAATAATGGAATTAAGGTGATATTCCATAGTTGTCCTTAAGCTTAGTGGAAAGATTCTGTTATACATATGTAGTTAAGACTGTCCGAATGCCTGAATTGTGAGAGTTTTTTCAGTAACTTTGTTAAAGTGCATCACTCTTTGACAGTGACCTTTCATTACTTACGGATTACTTATAGGTAATGATCAGAGTGCTCCTTTGTGCGCTGAGATTGTCTGAGTTCACTCTTGCACATTTGCATATTACATACTTATCTGTAACTCTGGCACTGATATTGGCATCATGCACAGGATTCCATGAGGTTTACAGCATCTAGCCCCAGATCTTCTGTCACAGGTTTAATATGGTAATCATCTCTATCTCTTGCATATCATTTCATTCTGTATCAAAGTAAAGCAGCTACTGTACATCGGAAAGAGCTAAAAATTGCAAATTCCAGCTATTTTGATTCATTTTAGTAGAAAACATTACACTTCTTTATTAGCACTCTTGTAAATAAATATCAGACTACTTATTCAATTTGAATAAATGGTTACTTCAGAAAAAATATATTAATTTCTATTAATATTTTCCTGCAAAAAAACCATAACTAAATTAGAACTTTAGGCCAAAACTTGCCTCTATGGCTGTTCTATTTATCTTTTTGGGAAAAAAATATTTTTCAACCCTAAGATAAATATATTCCTTGCAGAATTTCAAATAATTATAAAATAAGTAAATCATTTATGTTTTTTTTATGTAAATTATTTTTTTTCGAACTCATGCTGATCAGTATGGAACCAAACTTTAAATCAGTCCATTATTACAAATAAATAGAACAATCATTTCATACATACTAACATTCTGTTGCACAATCAAGATTGTTTGCTATGATTATGCACTTGTTCATTCCTCATTAGAGAAATGTGATATTTTAGCTTATTTCCATACACCCCCTATGTGTCAATAATTTTATGCTAGAGTATATATAGACTCTATTTCTCTCTGGTCCTCTTCTTCCTTTTTCTCAGATAGTGAAACTCATTGCCATACGGTGTCCCATTTCAGTCTTAACCTTTCTCTTGACTTCTTTTATCCTCATTTCCTGCTGCATGCTGTGCTATTTTTCTGTTTACTTTACCTGTATTCAAGAAATGACCCAGGATTGTCATAGCCTAGCAATTTCCCTTTTCAACCAACCTATCATTAACTACATGTTTCTCCTTTCATTTCTCTCCATGTCCTTTGTCCCTCATCTACTCCAAACAAGCATAGGAACAACATCACATTAACTTCATTATTATATAACTTGCTGTAAATATTTTCATAGTTTGCCATTCATTTTGTTTCACCTTACAACCCAGCCACATGTGAATATTCCCCACCTTGTTTTCCCTCACATCTCCAACACTCAGGAGTCTCCCACTGATCTTCCTAATCTAAACATTTTGGAGTCTTATGCTTACCATGTAATAATCTCATGTGCTGGCCTCAGCTACTTTTAAGACAATTATTTCACAAGCCTCACTCCATTTCTCATCAGTCTGTCTAACCTCACTTTCCTTGACCAACCTTTCTCTCAAATTACCAAAACTATCTGTTTCTCCTTCCCAATCGTTGTATATTCACCCTATCATTCATTTCTCTACTCATACCCACTCATACCCTTCTCTTCTTACTTACTCCTCTCCTTCTTTCTGACTCTCCTATTCATTTCCTCCACAATCCACTTCACAACTCTTCTGTACATTAGCCAGCCCCCCTTCATTAGACCAAAAGTCTTCTTTATCTGTTCAAAATTCCTAATTTTTCCTTTATATGCCTTTCTGCAACTGCTTCAAATATTTCAGTCCTTTTTCTTCCCCCTCTGTCCTAGCACCTTTCTGTACACTTGCTGCTGTTACTAACTTATTAAGCCCTATTGCTAGTTCCCTGTGGTCTTTTCGCCCTTACCCTCACTTAATGAACGTCTTCAAATATACCTTTGTTACCCCTTCTGTGTTCCTAAATATATTTTTTCTCCCGTTCTTGTCATCGTCTTCCTATACTTTCCATCTAGCCTTTTAATTCTCTAAAATTCCAGTCTTTGCAATACATTTACTTCCTAAACTTGGGCATACACCATTTCCATGAACTCCCTCACTCTCAGTCTTTCCTTTCCAATCCCATTTCTCGGTCCTGTTCAAACAATCCTGGTGGGCACCTTTTGTACCTCCCAAACCATGCTGCTGATGGCTTTATTTGCATATACCTTATAAATCACTAATGGTGACCCCATCACTCTTACTACAGCTACACCCTAATGCAGCTTATTCACATTACCTGTCCACTTGTCCAATCTACCCTTTATCATATCCTGCAACTCCTCCTAATTCTTTCTTCTTACCTCCATCACTGTAGGGTATACCTAAACTCTCATATACTTCTGCTCATCCTCTGACCACAGCAGTCTTACTGGATTCTAAACTTCATTCCCACCCATATTATTAGTGACTTCAGATGGAATATTAAACCTGATTCTCTACTGAACTATTTAAAGATCTTTAGCACTTGAGGTAACATACCTTCTGCAGCCTCCAGTAGTAACACTTGGAGATCAGCGAGCAGGTTTATATTAATTATTTCTTCCATTAATGCTCTAACTTTCTATAAGCCTATTTATTCTTATGGCTAATTCATAATTAATATAAAATTCCCTAGGGATAAAAAACAAGCCATGGGTTGTTCCTGTCTCTAAGTACACCTTGTCCAACAGATCCTTATTTACCCAAATTGGAACATTTGGTTCAATATAAAGACATTTTATGCTCTTCAAAATCTAACATGTCCTCAAGGCTTGCTACAAAGGTTTTAGAACAAACTTCCAACTTAAAAAATGAAAAGCATTCTTAATCTGAAAGCACCACTCCTGTTCTTTTTATCTTACTGCTCTCACACCAGCTCACAAAATGAAATAAGCATATGCAGGTTATCTATCTTTCATGAACTCAAAGAATTCCTGAACCGGAGAATTTCATACCACTTTTTGTTAGGAAAGCATCTAGACTAGCCACATGTACTCTAGCCATTATTTTATAATCACTATTACAAATAGCTTTCAACTTATAAGCACAAAAAATCTGGACAAAGCTAAAAGTAATGGGGGAAAACCCCGCAAACCAGGGACAATTTTTAAATATTGCTCTTATAAACTTAGAAAGTTGATAGAATGAAAGGCTTCTGCTGCCATGCATTTTCTGAAGGATTTGAGGCTTCTAACTCAAATATCCATCATTATTTCGTGAATTCAGTTCACTGATTTGCCAAAAAAAAACACAAATTTTATAATGAGCAGACCCAAAAATACTCATGTCTGAAACCTCAAAGACTTCCATGCTTATCTACAACTGAACTACTCACACACCCCACTGCTTTATTTTGAACCTACTTCACTTCTAAAATGTTGTACAGTGAGATCTCAACAGCCATCTTCATTGGTATCTCCAAAGCTCTCCCATTTTAACATTTCTCGAAGAAATATCATGGCCATATCAGTTGTCTGACATACTTGGGACAGCATTGTATCAAACGGGTAAGACAAACACAGAAAAAGAGAGAGAATAAATGCAGAAAGAAAAAAAAATGCCTGAAAGAGAAGTAGAGTATACACTAAACATTGATGATGAAGTCTCCTTAGGTTTGATTGAAGAGAGAGAGAGAGAGAATGATATTTATAATCATATGTATAACTTATGTAAATACTTGTTCATGTTTTCCTTGTCTCTCTTCCTTTCCCTTCTATTCTCAGCACTCACTTTTCAGCTCTGTTTTTTCTTTTCTTTCTTTTTTTTCTTTTATCATTAGCTTTGCATGGTATTGGTGTTTATATGGTATTCATTTATTTCAATAGAAAATAGATCTTCTATAGGATGTAAGAACAAATAATGGAAAAAGTATCTTTTAAAATAAAGTTGAGAGGTATGTGTATATATATATATATATATATATATATATATATATATATATATATATATTGGAATCCAAACAGTTTACTGTTATGAGAGTCTGTTGAGACAGCGAAGGAATACAAAGAAAATCAGGTGCATTTCTTTAGTTTGGCACAATGCTTCTGATTATTCTTGCATTTGGTCTGCCTCCTGTACAGACCTGCCAATTTCTATGTGGACAAAGTCTTAAATAACAGGGAATAAAGGCCTCAAAATAGGGACAGATTGTAAATGTTGTTGTTATAAACTTAGAGTAACAAGATTTGTGTTAGTGTGCATTGTCTGAAGGATATAAAGTCTGAAAGTCAAATGCGTGTCATTATTTAGTGACTTCACTCCTCAGCAATTTGTGAGAAAACTTCAAATTCTATGTAGAACAGACCAATAATATGAAATAAAAATCTGGACATTCTGTGAAAATCTGTACAGTTGAGAGGAATGCCCCCACAGCTTATATCAATAGAAAAAAGTCTGACAGATTAATGGTACTTTAGCAGCTTGACTTTTTTTCTGTTGGTATATGCTCAATTTAGAATGGGCACACTGGTTGGGCTGTCCAATCAGGGTGTTTGTTTTTGAATAACAATGACCCACCATTGTATAAATAGCTGATATCCTACTCCAAAATGATAACTTAATGTGGAATCTTGAAACCTAGGCTGATAATTCCCTTTTCTTCTACCACCGTGTAGCAGCAATAGTAAGAAAATTCTTTTATTACAATTAATATCTAAAGTTTTTTCATCCTGGTGCATCGCTTATTTTCCCATGTATCAGTGGGTTAGTATAATGCTACTGGACTCAGTGTACTGTGCCTAGCAGGTAGTGCGGTATGTATGTATATATGTGTATACTTGTTCATACACATTTGAGGAGGGTCCATTAATACCAAGTAGCATAACAAATGGTTAATTAACATAATTTGCTAGGATACCTTTGTAGTTGGAACTGATGATTTTGGAAACAATGCAATTAATCACAAATAAAGGGTTTCCAATAGCAATTTTCCTCTGTATCGCATTTTTGCCTGCTGTAATTGTTTTTAAAATATAACCTCCCTATCAGCATGTAGGGTCAGATTCCAAAAGGACTTATGCATGGAGTAAAATATCAAACTGAATGTGTTAGTTCTCACCTAATTCCAAAATATAAGGCCGTGCCTGACCTCATTAGCATACTTTTGATAATGTCAGAAGTTGACTTCAGTTTGTTTCACTCAAAGGATTTGGCATTGTCCTTTGGCAAGAATTACAAATGTAGAAGGTCAAGTCAGCACTGCAGGGAGTAGAAGTGGGAAGTAGGACTGCATTCACTACATCGCTCCACATACACAAGGAGCTGTACTGTTAGGTTCAAGGATCAGGGATCATGCCTGGGACTTTGCCAAGTGTATATAGTCTGGTGTTAGGTGATGTTAGCAATCTTCTGTGGAATGTTTGTTACGAGAAGATCCAGAAGACTGTGTTTTCCTGATCTAAATCAGGGTCTGATGGGCTTTATAATTAGTTGAGTTAGGCCAAGTCTGGTGAAGTAGTCATTTGTTTCAGAGTTACTGAGGGTGATAATGTCTTTCTCATTAGTGATGTGTGGAAGGATTTCTTTACAAATATATTGACATTTGGGGATAGGCTAAAACAAAGGTCAGTTTGCTATGGTTGTTGATGCGCAGCTCTATGGTTTGCCAGTCTGGAGTGCAGCCATTACTGAATGCATTCTGGGCTGGGAGGGAGGCTTTCATGCTTTTGCTTTATTAGTATCATGGATCCTCCACCCACCCTTGTTCCTGGCCTACTCTTAATCTGCTTGTTAAGTAGTTGTAGGAATGGGTAGGCTTTGGGGCCAGGGGTCGTTCCAGCCTAGCTTTGACTTTGTTGGATACCTTTTAGTGGAGCTGAGTTAGCTGGATTGTAAATCATAGGAATTTGATGAGAGGTACAGATGGGAGCTTTCATTTTGGGGGGTTCAGCTGAGAGAAGGGGCAATGAAAAGGTATTTATGCTGTACTGAGAGTTATGAAGTGAGTTGTAGAGGAGAGAATCTCATTATCTTTAGCACTTCTGTAGATTGACTAAATATCTATCCTGGTTATTATTCTTGAATAAATAACTTCTGCCATATGAAACATCTGACATCATTATTCTACCAGTTCCTTACAGCATGATAATAAAATAACATGCAAAATCACTCTCCGAATATAAGGCTGGATTCAATTACCTTGTTATAAGGCAAAGATAATGCTGTTATCCTTTACACTTAAAAACTGTGATGCCTTTCAACTTTGCAATAAACTTTCAACAGTTTACAGTCAAACCAGTACCTGGTTTGTTGACTTTGTATGACTATAAGATAGAAATCCACATAATCGTCTTACTGGATGCTTCCAGTTTATGCAAAAATTCCTCTAATTAACAACCTATTTTAGACATAATGCTGTGAAAAATGTAGTCTGTTAGTAAAATATTCTTCTTTGTATATCACCCACCAGCTATAGCTCATCTGCCACTCCATCCAAAAAGGCCACATAACCTTTTTTATCTTGATAACCCTCTCATAACCAATGTGCCATTCCTGACAAATTTTTCTTATTCATATAACCACAGACTAGCATAATCTATCTATATCATCCACACTTCCCTTAAATGCCAGCCAATGCTAACCATCAGCATAATTGGCAGAGGCTTGGCTAGTCAGAAAACAATAAGTTAAAGAATACATGACCAATTGAAGAAATTCAAAATATTTCAAAACCAAGCTGTTGCTGTTCCCAATATGTCTTCAAATTATGAAGACTTCTGATCACAGCTATGTTAAGTGTACATACATCATTTACTCCATAACAAATCCACAAATTAAAACCACATGTTATTATAACAATTACCGATATGCTACAAAATACACATAAAATGTGCCTTCCGTGGTACCTGATGGAGCTGGTGAGAAAGTATTCTTCTTGGACTGAGATACCAAGCTTTGGCTTGTCACCTTGGTGACAACTAGCAGGAGCATTAGGTGTTGCATTCAAGGAGTACTGGTAAAACAATGTGCAGATACACACCTCAAGGAGATTGTGCATATGAAGGTACACTTCAAGGCTTCATTCAGTGACACTCAGTAAATCAATTAAAGGGTGGGTTGATCTGCTCTAATTGAGGAGAAGGTAGGCTGTCATACAGGAACTGTAGGCTAGAACTCTCCCTGTCACCTGAATGTCACTGCTGGAATAATGCATGCACAGATAAGGTTTCTTAGACAGGAATGAATGGGCCACAGGTTCCTTGCTTAGCTAAGAAATGTCTGTCTTCTCCCCCTGTGGAACAAGTAGGCCGTTTGGATACAGGTAGAGGAGGGACCACAGTCTAAGGCCCTGAGATCATATAGGGATGAAAAAAATGTCCTCCATGAAAAAAGCCACTCAACAGTTATCTCAAATTCTTTATCAGGTGTAATTTAGGTCCTCATCATAAAATAAATGCCCTCAGTGCGGAATGTTAACTCTACACACTTACATTCCATTATTTATAGTCAACTATAAAATAGCTAATCCAAGTAGCTTAATTCATTATAGCTCTACCAAGTATTTCCCTACAATCCACAGACCAAATCCTTTTCTCATGGCTTTTATTTTTGCAATTATCTTCAAAAAGAAAGGATCACAACAAATATATTTAAATCTTATTTAAATGGAAAATACATAGTAAAATTTAAAGATATATGCAGAAGCTTAATCATGACTCTCTGAGGTATCAAACTTAATTTACTATCATTTAGTCACTCACTTTACATACTTTTTTCTGTACACATAAACACTGGAAAAAGACTTAACCCATGGTATGATTTCTAGAAATACATAAACATATTCACATATCATCAACTGTAAATTCTAATGCTCTATTTGGAAAATTGTTTATATTAACTGTAGACATTTGTGTTATATCTATACACAATTATTGCATATCTGCAGGTAAAATATTCCATCAGTTAAACTCAGATAAATTTATCTGATAAAATATTAGCATAACCACCAATTTTCAATCAAGCTTATTTCGGTAAATATTAATTTAAACAGCTTTCATCATTCTAACTATATGCAAGGCTACTTGAGAGTGGTTTAATAGTCACATGTATCCATAAATGTGGAAATGTGAAAAAATTAAAAGTGACATTATTCAAAACATGGCTAGCACTCCAATGGCAGAAGAAATTTTTTCTGCCCTTGTACAAATTTAAAAGAATATGTTATTTTGCTCAATCTGTGTAAATGATATAAACCATCATATATTATCAAGCAATCCAACTTAATTGGATATTAGCTCAAACATAGGTAGCTACTAGGCATGTAGTCCAGAAGACCATTTAGGAGCCTAACCCAAATCCCCACTTCCCCAAAATACTTCCTGGTCAAGTAACTTGCCTAAAGTCACACAGTAGTCAAATACAGGTTGAGAGATTTGAAACCTGTACTGTAGAAACAGCACATTAACAACCCCTAGCCCTTTATGCCAATTATCAGATTATGTCCACCCCACCCCAGAATCAACACTCAGCCATCAGATTCAAAGGCTGGCAAACTAACTAAGCAAAGCACCCAACAAAACAATTCAACTATAAAGGGATTTGAACTCAATACCTTCTTCACCAACATTTTCCTAAAAAAATATTTCACACGCTGAGCTAACTATAAATGAATGAATGGCATTTAATATTCAGAAATGTAGCCATATTGTTTAAAATACATACCGACATATTGTTTAAAATACATACCGACAATCCTGTAACAAAACAAAAACACACTACTGGCATTAAACAAGCGTGCATGAACATGCCCTGATGATCAGCTTGTTGAAACTATATAAGTTATCAAATATGTACATCACGTAGATTTATAACATAATGTGAGCTATAACCCTAAAGCTATTTAATTGTGAATATTTCTACAATGTGAACTGTATCTTTAGTTTAAACTTAAGTGTAACAACATTATTTCACCTAAAAACTAAAAGCGTATGTGTTCAGGCTTCCTGTCAAATAATACCTACCTAATTAGAGCCATCTTTGTAATCCTGACTTAAGTATTACTAGAGCTGAAAACCTGTGTAATATTACATTGCATAGCATACAGTCCTAAAGCATTAAAGTCCAATTGATCACTTTTGTTACTGGTAGCTGTGTTTGGGCATTGAAAAGCCTGCAACACTTTTACATCTCACAGGCCATATTAAATGCTTTCTACTTCTAAAAAGAATTAAAAGTCATCTCACTTCTTTAAGTCTATGAACACTGCTGAACATAAACAGACAAATGGTTCACGCAGGTTAAAACAGCCATGATGCTGTAGTAGTACAACAGAGGTCACTTCAGCTGTTGTTCCCTTTATAATAAAATAAAGTCATCTCACTTGCTTAACGCTGGGAAGAGTATATAACAGAAATAATTAAAAGCAGTATAGGATAAGAACTGTCCTGTAGCTGCAATAGTATATCAATATGTATGCAGGACTTTTCTTGTTATTATTGTTTGGAATTGCATCTTCCTTCACTTGTCTTATGGTTATAGAATGAAAGTAGGTGCTTCAACTCCCACAACACAAGAAAAAAAAAAAAAAACACCTCAGCTTTTCAGTTGCTGTCTTCCCATGATTAATTTTGAACCCAATAAGCCTAGAAATATTAAATACTATAGTAAAGAAATGTGGAGTGCTGGTTTAAAAGTTAGGTATAGACTCCTGATAATGTGAGGTAAGTATGTTTTTTTGTGTTACTCCTGCTAGGCAACTAGATAAAGAATTGAGAATTGCAGTCATTAAATAAAGAGAGCTGAGGGCTGGCTGCTTAAGAAAGCAATATGTTATTTGCTCAGTTTAAAGGCTGACTGTGGGAATTAAGTTAGAATAGTTACTTTCTGGTTAGTGTTTGTGTGTACAACAAATTGAAACTGTCACTGGTTTTGTGGAGCAGCCATCACTTTCCTTCTGGTTTCGGTCTAAGCTTCGTAAGCTCTGTATTTTCTGGTGAATTATTTAGAATTGCAGTCATTAAATAAGAATGGGACAGACTGGCTGTGGATGAAACCCACCTTCTCCCTTATTGTTTACTCTTTTTAAAGTCTTGTTTTACAGACTAGTGTACATTTGTATGAACCACATTGGGATATTTATTCACTGGTGACTATTCTTGTGAAAATAAGTTTAAGCTGTCACTAATTTCACAAAAAGTCTCAACTTCATGTAATCGGTCAGTGCACATGCATTTTGTGTTTTTGTGCAGATCACTGAGGATTGCAGACATTACAGTTACTAAATGATGTCATACATTGAGTTGTCAGACTTCATATCCTTAAAAAGGTATGCCAATGTAAAAAAAGTCATTCTTGCAAATAATCAAGTGTATAAGAGGAATATTTAAAATCTATGCGTGATATGGAGGCTTTTGTCATTCATTATTTGAGAAGCATTATTTTTCACTGTCAGATGATCTGTGCATAACAAAGTGGTTATAACTGCTTAGTGGTGGGTATAGTGCTGTTTGTGGATGGACATAACTTGCCCTCTGTTCATTTGCTTAATTAACCATCTATCTTTACTGGACTAATATACATTTGTGTGAAATAAGTTTGAATACTTTTGGCTACTGTTAATCTGAAATAAAGTTGAAATTGCACAGTGGCCAGCTATCACTGTTTTCACAGAATTCCACTGACTTCACATCACATTTTTGTTCTCATAAAATGTGTAGGGTTCTGGCAAATCATAGGGATTATAGTTACTATAAAATGACAGACATTTAATTTCAGGTTGTTATTCATAGTCATTGCAGATAAGAGCAAGGGGTATGTACATGGGCTGTGAACAAGACCAGCTTTGTGTAATTGAGAGACAGTATCTATTCTTAGATGAAGTTGTTAGAACCAGTTTGAGGAAAACATATGCAAATGAAGGAATAATGAGATGCAAATGAGGAACGTATGAAAAATCTGTGACAGTCTCGTGTAAATGAGGTGCTTTTCCCACCTTAATATTATTTATTTATTTAATTTATTTATTTACAGTTTGTTTACCGGGATAGTCCATTGGGCCTAGAAGAGCCAATTTTCAATGGAGTCCCAGGGAGAAAAGCTCCATAAAAACAGTGTACAATGAAAATAATGCATTCACGTTTTGTAATACAGGTGAAGAACAAAGGTATTACATAGTATAAAAATTTATAAAAATGTGCAGTTTACAGTGGAATTCAGATAAAAATAAGAAAAACATTAGTAAATATTGACAAATAGATTAGTTAACACATTGGAAATATAACAGTGGTAGCAAAAGAGCCTCACGTGGTACCTTAACACAGTTATTGCTGGATAGGGGGATAAGAGGTGTTAAGTGTTGATGTAAGAAAAGAGGGGCAGTAAGAAATGGTAGTGTAAAAGTAAATATGTGAAGAGAAAAGTGGTTAAGAAGCAGTGTAGCTCAGTATGATGAATGAGAAGAGAGAGTGAGGGAGTATGACAAACAGGGAATAATGTAGAGGGGAGTCATGTGGGGTAATAACTGCTCTTTGATGCACAAGTGTGCCATGCATAAATGGGTTGTAAAAAGTGAATTAATTCCTCTTCTATGTATTTTGCATTATGCAAAGGTGCTCACTTGCACTACCAGCCTAGTAGTGTCCCAATCTGAGTTGTTCATTTTGGTCATGTCAAAACCCGGTGCACAAAGCAGAGCTTGGTTGCCTAAAAGGATACATAGGCAAGGGATTACTCATCTTAACTTTACTGTGTAGGAAAGTTTGGACAGGTTTAGAGTAGATAGGGATGTTATTCAGGCTTTGCTGAGTTTGTATGATACAGAGATAAGAAATGGGGTAAGGTGCACCCTTAATATAACTGTGGATACCAAGGTATGTACAACCCTCACTATGACTGCACTGGGGAGTCTTCCAGAGACAAACTGTGGATACAATAGTTAACTCACAGGCTTCTACCTTCAGGATACTTTAGCAGTTCCACAGCATTCTCTTGGTACATGCTGGTCAGTATGCCTATTTCCCGTGTGTTACCTCAGGAATGATGAACCAGTACCATGCATGCCTTCTGAGGAATTCTAAGCTTTCCTGAGTTGCTATTATGGCCCCAGCTGAACCATGGTAGGAGTGGAACTAGAGGATAAAGGTCTACCATTCCATCAACTGCATGGTGGTATGTGATCCATGGTGTGTATCATCAATGTGTTGGCCCAGCATCATGGCAGTGCCCACAAGTCTTATATTTGTAACAGAAGCTCATTATACTTTTTCTTCCTGTGTGGTAGGATTCCTTGTGGTCACCTAGTTGGTAAGTACAAATCATTACACTGCTGTTAACCATAGTTATTTATGTACCGATAGAGTGGCATAGGTTATAGTGCATAATCTGCCCATGTTTAGTGATGTGCCCCTTCTTCCTTTTTGTATTCCAGATGATGCAAGCTACAAGCATGAATCTTGGTTAACGACACCAGCTTGTAACCCACAGGGAGCCACTGAGGACTACTTTAACTTAGCCCTGTCATATATGTGGATAGTCATTGTGTGCTTGGCCAGCCCAGAGAGAGTTCTTTTCAGCTGCCTGGATGAGTCTGGAGGTCCTTCAGTATGAGCCTGATACTGCTTGCAGGATGTTTACCACCTGCTACATTTCATACAGTACAATAACGCATTGGCCTGTGAGCATTTTTCACAACCAGTTACTAAAAGTGGCAGTGCATCTCCCTCTGTTATTTCTCCCACAAGTGATGATAATGATGGTGGCCAGCAAACTGCAGTAGCACAGCAACCCTTCTATCAGACTTGCGCATGTTACATGGCTGCACCGTTAAAGAAGTGGAAGTTTGTCCACAGCGATGAGCCATGCCATTCACTATGTAGCAGTGTGTAGTTACACATATACTACTTGATGCAAACAGTTTGGGCTATGCTGATTAATGAATGGTCAACTTACACTGCATACCAGACATGCTTACTTATACACAAAAACTTGTTTCCATAAGGTATTGGCCATCATCATTTGTACAATGTTGAGGGGTCAGTGGCACAAGCACAAGTGCTGTTTGTACTGGCAAACATTGACTGAAGTGTAGAATAACAAGTGTTATGAAAAATGTTTATGTGTATACTGTCATTGTTTCGCTGCACTGTTTCTCAGTGAGTTTGAATTTACCCAAAGAAAGATTTAGCTGCTTTCAATAATGAAATCTGTCATTGATGCTGTGTGTGTATGCATGTGTGTGTGTGTGTGTGTGTGTGTGTGTGTGTGTGTGTGTGTGTGTGTGTGTGTGTGTGTGTGTGTGTGTGTGCGCGCGCGTGTGTGTGTGTGTGTGTGTGTGTGTGTGTGTGTGTGTGGGTGTCTATGTTGGATACAGTTCTCTCTTTGCTAATTTTCAGGCACAGGGAATAATTGCAGCAATTTCTTAGTTTGCAGATTGAATTCTGAGTAAGTACTCTCTTTTTACTGATGTTAAAAAGATAACCTAGATTTGAAAGGTGTCATACACAATGTCTCCAAAGAGAATGTGGATGATGGTCACAAAGATCAAGACCAAGTTTTGGCACATGAGCTTGAGGTGTTCCAATGACATACTCTACCAGATAGAGGGGAATCTCTTGATATAGACCTAAGAGTGTTGCAGGACCTATACCTTGGCTATGAGGTTCTATCACATGTTGTGCAAGTCTGGTGTGGCTCAACTGCCTTGTCTTTGTGTAATCCACATGGATGCCTGTAGCACTTTCCTGAGATACATGTGTTGTATGGCTTACAGATACACCCTCACTCATGTCTAGCTGTATCCCAAATGTGTCTCTGGTAAGTTCTTAGTAGTGTTTTCATGGGTGCTGACATTAATGCTGTGTATACAACCATAATGCACATGAGGATCATTGAGGCATTACTTCTGGCTTCCACCATTCTCATGTACTGGCAAATTTATTCATCTATACCTTGTTGCACTCTAACCATCCCTACCTAATTCTCAGTGGCAGTAGCCTGTGCCTGAACTATGTCACAGCATAACTGCTACTTGGAAGCCAAGGCCTTGTGCATCTCTGGAACTAGTTAAGAAGTGTTTCTTTACCTGGCATCTGAATGTACAGATGTGACAGTGGGAACTGCTACCTCTGAAAGAGTTGCCTTTTCTTCATGTGCTTCAAAGTATGCACAAGAAGCAGGTATTGAGATGTGTAATGTTTCTCCCCTTGTTGCAATGTTTTTCTTTCATTATGTTGATTGTGTGAGCCTCTGTCCCTATGTATAGATGTATACACATGCTGTGGGATAGGGAGTCCTTGCAGTATACTTTGTAGCTGTGTGCCACTGTACTTAGGCTATGTGATGAGGATGAGAGTTGTGGCATCACTGATGACAGCTGTTATGCAGCCAACATCAGCCTGCTCTGTTGTAGTATAGCAGGTGGTTGTTTCTGTTGATGAACTTGTGAAAAAATATCCAAGACAGAAGCAGGGTCCAGAAACGGAGTATCACAGCAAATTATCATGGAAGATATTTAAGTTTGCAAAAAATTTACATTGAGTGTTTCTGATGAAGTCTGAGGCTTAAGGCTAACAAAAGTGCTTAATCAATAAAATTTTGCTGTGATACTCCATTTCTGGACCATGCTTCTGTCTTGGATATTGGTTTTGCAGTGTGTTAGATTTCTTGTGGAAAAAAAAATGTCAATATATGGTTAAAGTGACTTGTGGTGGTTATATCTGATTTCTTCTAAAAGGTATTATGTCCACCCTTATCATACAGTGTTTGTAGAGTTTGTACTTCACTGGATGTTGATGGAGTACCTGATGAGAAGACATGACAGAGTTATATGCAGGCAGATATCATGCCAAGTAAATTTGATGAAAAATAAGAACAGACAGACAAACACTAATCTTTCACAACGCCTGACTTTGGATGTTCATGTATCTAAAAGCAGTGGTACCACCACCACCTCAGATGATTCCTGCAGGTTCCTCATCTGTATCAAAGTCATGTATCCTTACAAGCAGAAGCTACTCCCCATCTAGTGTTAGTTTAAGATTGGAATGTGGAAAGTCTCCCACCAGTGGAGTCCGTGGCAATTGCATTCTTCCTAGCCCTTGCCCTGCCACATCATACCATGGCATTAACTATTTTCCTACATTATCCCAAGATGCAGCTCCTTTCCTCTACAGCATTTATGATGGTCACCAATTGTTTCTATGCCATGGTTCTCTCTAGCTGTTTTGGTACCTCTTTTCCAAAATGATATTTCCCATATGTTATCAATGCATCTTTGAGGATATGATTCTACCCAGGGCTGAAGTTGTCTATTCTGTGTCTTGCTCCCTCTTGCTGCAATATTTTGCAACCTGCAAGTACATATTAGCAAAGAATTGCATCTTCCTCAGCTATGTAACTGTAATAATTTATGAGCCATACATTTCATGCATTAATGAAACAGTAGCACAAACTCAGTGAAGCCTTAATTCTGACTGGTTCTTGATGTGAGAGGAACAAAAGTGCTTAATTAAAAAGTTTTTTATTTAGTTTTATGTAGTGGTGACATTCTCTGAGTACTGCATATTTTTTTTGGTGGTTATATATTTTTTGTTTTGTTCGGTTAATTCTGACTGGGTTTGTCTTTCCTTTGCACTAATTCTGCTGCATTATGTGTGACACTGTGCCCAATAAAACACCAAATTATAAGGGTTTGGTATGCAGATATGGTAAATTGTTCATTCATTAATTTTCTATGCACGTCATTCCTTAGTTCCAGATAGACTGCTGGTCATGAGCACCAGATACCAGTGTTTGCGTTAAACCACTGTAACTGATGCAATGTAAATGAACACCAAATATGGTACTTTACAAGTTACAGATTTTTGTAGGTGGAAGCTTACAAGCAATGCAGTATTCTCAAGCCTTACCATTAAATCAGAGGCTATTCCTGAAGACATTACTGTAACATATGCTAAATGTGTTTTTCAGTAATTTTCTGTTATCTCTGTCATTTATTAACCTTTCTAGTTTTTGCATTAATGTGGAGCCCAGAAACCTTTAAAACAGCAGTAAAATATTAGTATAAGTCTGGTCAGTTTAATGACATTTTTAAATGAATGAAGCTTAGCTCTCTTTAACTCAATGAATCACATTGAAGCACACCTGTGTAAGAGCTATTATGTGTGCAGCTGCAATAGTACTGTTGTGGGCAAGCTGTGTTCTACTCATGTACTCCAATGCTTGTCATGTGAGCTTCAGCCTATGTGCGTGATTCTGGTGCACTTCCATTTTGCCTATATATTCCTATGCCTGTCTGTGCCAATTCCTCACCTACTTAGGCTGCACGAATACTACCTGTCCATCTTTATGTAGGGCAATCATAATTTGGACAATTGTATCCTGCAAAAAAAGTTGAGATTATCATAAAATATAATTTCTTAACATTCCTGTTACTGTTGCACATTTTTTTCTGTATTTCAACCATCATAATATCATGTGAAACAACAGAAGCAAATCAAATTCTACATATGTTAGCTTTCATTTTTGCAAAAAAAAAAAAAAAAAAAATTCAGTCTTTTGCAGTGGTTGTGCATATGGCCTGTCCTGGAAAATGCTATGTTTTTCTATACAATGTCTACCTTGCAACATTTTGAAAGGTGGCAAATCTAACAGGGCATATGGGTTGGGTATAGTGAGGTCACATCCTAGTACATTCAGCTTTATATTTGTATATGTTTTTCAGAACCTGGACCTTAGGGCATGGAATCTTTAAAGTCCAGATTCCCACCACAAGCTAGTCTTAGAAAAAGACCAAGATTCTCCTCTACTTGCTGCTGGGGCTGTAGCTAATTTGCAGAAGATGGAGTTGTCCTCCCTGGGAGGACCTGGAAAAAGAATATTATTTGGCAGGAATTGGGGGATCCACTCACTTTGGTGACAGGGATCACATGTACAAGAGGGCAGTGCAGGCACAAGTATGATGACCTGCAGAAGAGGACGAGGAGGAGGGATCAGCTGGCTGGGTAGGTTTCAAAGTTACAGGACTGATGGGCCAGAGCTGGAGGGTAAGTAATGCATTCCTTATATATTAAAGTAATCTATACTGATTAATATATATATATATATATATATATATATATATGTTTAACAGTTATGTTACATCTATATCTGTATCTATATCTATATAGATAGATGGCTAGATAAATATTCCTATCCAATCTCTCTCTCTCTCCCTCTCTCTCTCTCTCTCTATATATATATATATATATATATATATATATATATATATAAAGACAGATAGTTTGATATAAATAATGGTGCCTGTCATTTGATTGACAGCTATATTATTGACTGCTGAAAAATAAAAGAAAGGTGAGTGAAACAACTTTTGCCGACAGTGGAGTTTTCTTTTTTCTTTATTTTATTTATTTATTATTTTATTTACATTTGTTTATCGGGATAGTCCGACTGGATACAGGTCCATTTTCAGCGGAGGCCCGGGCAGAAAAGCTCCAAAAAGACATTCAACAAACTGTGACATTTTTACAGTTTAAAACACAAGATAAAACACAAATAAAATAATTTTTACACAGATGTAAACAAACACAAAATCACATACACAAAAAAATTATTACATTTTTACTCATATGGAAAATTCTAGACAGTGTTTTTAAGAATGATAGGGTATTGAATGCCTAGTAGGCTAACCTAGTAGTAGATCCAAGGAGATCATGGGATTTATAAGTTAAGAACAATAAAGTGTATGCAAAAGTCCTCCATGTGCACACTAGTGATGGTTAGAGTTAGTCTGGATTAGGACAAGGACAAAGCCATCATTTTTTTAAAGTACTGAATCAGACTTTTCTTGAACTGAGGTAGAGAGAGTTCAGATGTAAGATTAGCAGGAAGAGAATTCCAGGTTTTGCCAACAGAGTTAGTAAATAGAGATTTACTGACTGTGTTGTTGGATTTGAGAGTTTGATCTAGTATTCTTTCAGATGAACGAAGTGCGCTAAGGTTACTGTAGGGGGTAATGAGGTTTTTAAGTACAGGTATATTATCTGGTTGGTACATAATCTTATGTGCAACTATTAGTTGGTTAACCTGAAGTAGATTAGACAGTTCAAGCCATCTTAGTAGATTTAGGTTATGACAGCGATAAGTTCTGCAGGCTGCATCAGTAGCAAATCTAGCAATGTGATTGTAGCTGCTAGAAAGTTTATTAAGGTCACTTTTGCTGAGGTTTGTAAATAGAGGGGAAGCATAGAGGAGGGTGAAGAGTAGATGTGTACAAGCAATTACAGTTCTGCCTAATGGCGTTAAGAAGGGCTTGATCCTATATAGTGAGCCACATTTTTTATTAACTGTTTTAATAGTTTTATTGATATGCAGATCAAACTTAAGGTTATTATCTATTATAACTCCTAACAGTTTGGTTGAGGAATCTGGGGAATAATGGTGCTGTTGCTGGATTTTAATCTAAAGGTTATAGGGGCAGATCTGTGAGTGGGGGAGAAAAGCAGCTGTTTGGTTTTTTGTTAGGATTTAACATGAGACGACGGTTAAGGAGCCAATTTTCAACTGTGTTAAAAGTATTTGGGGAAAGAATCTGCAACTCTGTAGGTGAAGTGTCGGAGCATACTAAAGTGGCGTCATCTGCATATTGAATGCATGTTGCATTTGGGATGACCTTATACAAATCATTGATGAAAATGGAAAATAATAGTGGACCTAGTATGGAGCATTGGATACTCTGAGGGTGATGGGTAAAAGGGTGGATAGTTTGCTCTGCCATAGGACAGCCTGTTGTCTACCAATGAAATATGATTGAAACCATTGGATGGCCTGGTCTTCTAGGGAGATGTATTTCAAAGTGTTTATGAGTATTTGGTGTTTTACCATATCAAAAGCTTTTGAAAGATCGAGAAAGATAGCAGAGAAAAGTTTATTATTGTTTCAGTGTTGGTTAATGATGTTAGAGAAGGAGAGGAGGGCGGAGGTTGTACTATGGAATGGTCTAAAGCCATGTTGGGTGTTGGCTAGAAGATTATTATGGATAAGATAGTTCAGGAGTTGATTGTGGATGCATTTTTTCATAATTTTAGCCAAGGGTGACAGAATAGCTATGGGTCTGTAGTTTGAAAGTTCAGTAGAGCTGCGCCCTTTATGGAGTGGGATGACATGGGATATCTTCCGGATAGAGGGAATGGATGCTTCAGTTATAGTTCTATTGATCAGGATAGTAATGGGGTATGCTATTGCATCTGCAGTTTTGTGTAGATATTCTGCAGGGAGGAGATCAGCCAACAGGGTGGTAAGCTTTACTTTTTTAAGTAATTTTCGGACCAAAGATGTGCAATCTGGTTTGAAGTTAAAGGGGAGTTGGGAGCAGGTTGTAGTGGCCGGAGAATATAGGCATTCAGGGGATAATTGGTTAGCTAGGTTCTGTATGATTGTTGCAAAGAAGCTGTTAAAGGTATTGGCAATTTCTGCTGGGGGGTTTGGTTAGAATCCAAGGGGGTAGGAGTGGAGGACTGTCCTGGACTAAGAAGTTTGTTTATACCTACCCAAAACTTTTGTGGCTTGTTTTGGTGTTTTTCTTGTCGATGTCAGCAATAGTTTTTCTTGTCTAATGTGGTGGATTTTTTTTGTTTCATTTCTTAGCTGTCTGTATCTAAGTTGATCTATGGGATTTTTTGTGGTCCTCGAAGTGGGCCAAGCCCTATTTCTAAGTAGCATTTTATGTCTGGTTTCTTTTGAGAGCCAAGGAGCAACTTTTATTTTGGTTCTAATAGTCTGTGCTGGTGCATGGATGTCAAGGATGGATAGGAATTTGGTATTAAAGTAATTTACTGCTTCTTCAAGTGGTAATTGTTTCACAATTGACCAATTGCAAGATTTGAGTTCATTTTGAAAATTTGTGCAGCTGAAATTTTTATTGTTCCTTATTGTTTTAAAAATGGACTGGTTGTGGATATCAGCTTTTTGCCTGATTAAATAGGTGAGGAGGTGATCACTTACATCATCAGGCAGGGTCCCACTCTTGTATTTGAGTGGATGGGTGTTAACAATAATCCAATCCAGAATACTTGCTTTATTGTTGGCTTTACTAATCCGAGTGGGGGAGGATATGACCTGTGAAAATCCATAAAGGTTTATGTGGTGAGTGAGGGGTTCTGAGGAACACATGTTCCAGTCTATGTTGAAGTCCCCAAGTACAATGGTTTCTTGGGGGTAATTGCTGGATAACCAATGTAGGATATCTTCAAGGGTATTTATGTTATTGCTTGGGGGAATATATACACAGATGAGATTTATATACTTGTTCTTATTAATGTGGAGCTTAGTGATAAGAATTTCAGCATTGTCAAACAGGGATGTTTGCAGGGCATTATTGGACACTTCATGAATGGATTTGTATAGAACAACTTCCTCACCTCCCTTTCTATTGGTTCGATCAAGCTTAGGATGTTATAGCCTGGTGGTATAACTTCTTTATCTGAAGTAGACGTTTTTAGCTAGGTTTCAGTAAGACATAGCATGTCTGGGGCAAGAGCATCTAAGAGGGCATGTAGGTTTTGAATCTTATTGTTTACACTTCTGATATTTAAGTGACTGATCAAGAGTGAGGTGGGGGTTTGTCTAAGATTTGTGTAGTAGTGGGACAGTTAGTAAAGGACCTAGAGCCAGTGAATGAAGATGGGCCAGGAGTTGGGTGGATATCTCCAGCCATTGTCAAGTTGCATTGTAATCTGATTGTGACCTTCCAGTTTTCAATTAATAGACTTTGGTATCTTTTGGTTTTAGGGTTGGAATATCTTGTTCTAATGGGATGCTGATACCAAGTAAGTAAGGAGTTAGATGGGAGGGGATGTATTAAGTATTCAAGCTTGTGTGGAGCTATAAAAGTGGAGGTATGGCCTTTTGGGTAGTGGGAACTTGGGTATGTATTATATTCATAGGCAGTAAGAAGATATGGGACAAGCAGAAAGGGTAGCAGAGAGTACAGTGGTAGTTTTTTAAGTGGTTTCATTGCAAGTAACATTGGGATTATTGAGGTTGACTTGCCCCCAGTTTAAACTTTTTAAGATAGAATAGAAAGGTTAAGTACTGGAGAGCCTATTGATGACTTGGATATAGCTGATTGGTTGAAGAAAGAGAGGGTGTGGTTGTAGCACTATATATTTAGTACCACTGGGGGGTGGGTGGAATTTGGGGGCAGGGTGTGGTATGAAGCAAGCCTGAGCGCAGTGAGGGTGACCGGAGCAGGGATAAACCTGACCATGAGGTAGTAAGGGTCTGTGCATACTGCATGAGTTCACTGGAGCTAAAAGTAGGTTCTTTCTTACTTTCTATTAGGTTCCTCTCCCCCTTTTTATAACAATTTGTCTAAATAGTTGCGTTTGTTACATTTCATAGTTTTATGGCTATGAGAGTAAATTTCACTTTTCTCTACTGCTATGCGATCTTGGAGTAGGTATATTTAAATTTGCACACATTGCGAGGGGCAACAGGGGGGGCTTGCCCCAACAAAAAAAACATACTTTTTAGGTTCAGCAAAAGTTGTTGCACTCATTATTTCCGATCATTCATTTTGATAATACTACTATTGATCGATCAATATGTCTCATGTGGGGTTTGGCTTTATTGGCCTGATTCAACTATAAAGATGTAAAAAGTAAAAATGTCATGTAGATTCAGAAGCTGTGTAGCTGCGAAACTTGTTGTCCTTAAGGGGTCATTTGGATATATATCCCATGAGAATCCATTAAAGGAGGTTTAAGGTATCACACAGTGAAAACTCTAGCTTGGCTGGGTTTTTCTTGCAGTTTTTATTGAATGTTTTTTTCTGTGTGATCTTTTTACCCTTTGGTGTGGATGTATATAGATACATGTGTGTGTGTGTGTGTGTGTGTGTGTGTGTGTGTGTGTGTGTGTGTGTATACATTGCACATTAATAACTGTTCATAGGTTCGGCAAGTGGTAAAATTATATGACTGTGTCACTGATATTTATACGGGATCACTGATGTTGTAAAAGTTAGGAAATGCTGCCATTTTACATTTATTTTTCAATTACTCAGTGAGGAAATTTTCATTTGTTCTGTGTGCTATACATTGCAATGCAATCAGACTGCTTTAGTCTATTGATCGTATTACTTGTGGTGTAGTAAAATGTTCATAATTCAGTTTTTCTGTTCAGAGTTTTATGCAGAAATGCATTTTAAAATGCATTGCTTATATGTTGCTCTACCATGTAAACTGGTATTAATAGAGTATTTGGGGATTTCTAGAGCATTTCTCAACTTCAGCAATAGCAGCATACAGAATAGGAAGAAGGTATATGTGCAGAAACTTCTTGAGTTACGTAATATGCTTTTCTTTAAACTGATGCAAACTGCAATGCTTTAGGCCATGATGAGATAAAGAAATAATAATGAAGACACCATTGCAATATCATAGACATGGTGGCAATGATAAAGACACACATTGTGTTTGCAGCCCAAGCGGCACCTTCAGAGCTCTGACCTTACTTAACCTGCTGTGGTTTTCATGATAGAGAACTGTTCACCAGTTGATAAACTTATTGATCAGTACCCCTCACCTCCTCCCAGTGAGGGTATGTGGTGCTTTTTAATGTATAAACTCAAGAATGCTCAGTACCAACTGTAGTAGTTTATTTTAAGTTGCACAATATTCCCTCCTTGTAACAGAGACATACAGAACATTATGTATTTCCAGAGTGGATAGCTTTTTAACTTTACAGCCTTTACAGAGTAACATGCTACACTTCCTAATAACAAAGGAATGGAGTACATGATAAATGAAGGAGGAAAGGGGGGGTATTGCCATATCTTATGGTTTATTAGCAAAGATAGTAGAAGTCAGAAATATTGCAGTGCATTAAGGAAAAGATGCATATACATTTATGATCACTAAGTCTTTAATCTTTGTTTCTCCTCTTTTTCTTTTATCTCAGGAGCACCTGAGGAAGCTTCTTACAATATAGAGCAGTTGCAGAGGCAACTGGCCTGGCTGGTGTTACAACCTTGTAGGTCTGACAAATACACAAGAAAAGGAAATAATACACATACAGGCAGCACTGCATAATTAAGAGGCAGATTTCAACTTTCAGGCTGTCATAGTCACAGCATCAATAAATGATCATAATACATACTCAGTGAGATTTATGTAGCTCTAGTTTGGTGAATCAGTAAAGAGGAAGGAAACATGGCATGTCAATGATGAATAGTTTAGACATGAAAGCATACCTGCCCTGAAGCAGTACTAATCAATTTGCACTGTTAAATTACTTCATTGTAAAACATAATAAAGGGATTCATTCATACTATAGTAAATGCAGTAATACCAATGGAAACACACTTGAACTTCAACCAGTTCTTGTAACCATTCACACACTGTCTTAGCAATTGCAAGATATGCAACATTACTTAATGATACTTTCAGATTCGAGTAAAATGTTACGTCTCTGTCATTAAAACAAAGACATTTGATAATGAACACTGAGAAGTCCATTTGTTGTCTCTGTCTCTCTCTTTCTCTGTCTTTCATTCTCTTTTTTTAATTTCTTTAATTTTCTTTTCTCTGTATGGCCAGGAATTGCCAGGACAGCCTAGTTGCAAGCATCTCAGGTAAAAGAGAGAGTTCACAACCTCCTCTGCCCATCTGGCGACTGCTTCACTGGGTAGGAATGGTGCCTCTCGTAATGTGGGTATTCCAGCATGTAGCAGCCTTGTAAGCCAGCACCATAGATTTCAGGACCTGATGGAGACTGTATTTGGGAGACATAGAGTGAGAAGTACTGGCATCCATACCAGGCTCTCCTTGAGTGGTTAGAAGACTCACTGTCCTGGTTTGTTCTGATCAACTTTTCACCAGAGACCTCAACCCTCATATTATTTGGGTCACCCCCCCATATTCATAAGAGTGGGGAATATTTGAGGTCATCTAGACTGGGGTGGAGAATATCTCTTGGTCTTCTTCACCCTCTCTTTTTTCTTTGTCTGCCATATGTATAGCTTATTTCTCCTACCCAATGTCAGGTCACTATAGTGCTATTGTCTGCCTTGTCTGTCTTTTATGTTTTTATCTTTAAGAAATTCCTTAACTGTTCCATATTTCTCCCTCCATGACACTTTGTCCTTCTTCCTTCCCCAACTTCCTTAGTAAGAAAAAATTGGAAAAATGGGGGTCTAGCCCCGATAAAAACATTATCGCCATTATCTATCATCTCCTCCTGTACATTTCTTTTGTGATTTCCTAATCTGCTTGGTTCCCTGGTTCCAGCTATCACATCTTCCCCTTTTCTAGCCTTACAAATACTAAAACCAGTTGTCCATATACGGATGCCCCCTGTGTGACTAAGTAACCTTAGAGCAGTTTGGATAAGCTGCAGACCAGTGGTGCAAAGCCAAGTGAAAGAGCTCAAGCAGATTCTTGAGAGATTCATGCAAGCTCATGCCCACTATCTCTTGATAAAAACATGCAATTTTCATGACTGTATGTACATATAGAATTTTTCCATATATATATATATATATATATATATATATATATATATATATATATATTTTTTTTTTTTTTCACTTTATGCAAATAAAGATCTGTCAAAGCATGCTGGGCATTACTTTACAATGCTGAAAAAATTCAGATCAGCATCACTTCTTTTGTGCTTTGCACATTTGAAAACATGCATGGTAGCATGATTTGCAGATTTCCATTGTGCATCTGTGAAGCGTGGGATTATGAATACCACATCCAACTTCATATCCTTCAAAAAGTGCATGCTAATGCAACTACTGTTATTCTAGAAATGTTCTAAGTATATTAGAGAAATCTATTTCTGATTCTATGTCTTTGTCTTTCATTATTGTTTTACTTTGTTCCTAACATTGCCACTGTGTCTTGTGCTAAGAGGTTGAGAGGCATTATTTTTTACCTCAGTTGGATGAGACGTACACAGCAAAGTACCTAGAACTGATATAACTGCTGGGGAAATTGGAGGTAGTTAGTGGACAATGTAACTTAAAAACTTGCTGTCTTGTTTGCTCATTTTAAACAATCTGGCTTTGCAAGACTGGAGTGCATTTGTGCAAAATAAATTTAAATATTTTATCTATGCTGTATTTTGTGGGATACAAGTTTGAAATACATTATTGTGCCCATAATTGTTTATTTTTCCCACAGTTAGACAGTTAAGGTATACATAGCCATAAATGGGACTATAATTTCTAGGTATTGTAATTGTCTATGGATGAGAATGTCTGCCTTTGGCTGTCATGATTAAGTTAAACAGACATCAGGCAGTTTGACAGATGCAATTTTCTTAACATGTCAAAGGGGTGGTTCTTCGGATCAGTTTATATTGACCTCATTCCTGCATTATTGAGTCTGAAGCACTCAACCTTCTTAAATAAACTAGAGCCTTTGGGATTTGTCTTTGTTCAATAATTATTATTTGCTCTAGCAATAAGCAACTTGTAAGCATAACCAAACCCAACAAATGAGCTGGACATTGCCTTTATTCGTACTCTATTGCCAAACTAAGTACACTAAGTCTGTTAAGAGCAAATTATCCTTTTATGTGTAATGACTAGTTCAATAACATACAGCCTACTCTAAATTTAACAATACTCAACATGTCCTTACTATGTTCAATGAATATGTTTAACACACTGTCTACCAAGTCTGCTGTATTGTAAAATGTATATTGTGCTATTATTATTTTTATTTTTGTGGAGCTTTTCTCCCCGGGCCTCCACTGAAAATGGGCTATTCTCAGCCCAGGGGACTTCCCCAGTCACCAAACTGTAATAAATAAATATATAAATACATAAATAAACTATGGAACACACTGCCTGCTTCAATCACTCAGCTGGACACTATAAAATCATTTAAATCTGCTCTAAAAAACACTACCTTAAACTTCATACCTGCTCATGCACACACACGACTAAGCCACCTTGAATAAGATTACCTCTAATTTACTGCTAATCATTTCTGCTACATACCTACATCTGCTCTCTTTCTAATAATTTCTTTATTAGACCTTCCAATAGCAATCAAATCTCAAAGACCCTAAGCTATCTCACCTTACTGACTTTTCCTACTTCTAAATCTTGAACTGTCAGATCAAAGAAGTTTTCCTCCTTAAATTTTATTTAGTTTGAAGAATTACTGTATAATTTACTACATGTTAATATGCCCAATTGTTTTCTCTATCTGTTATGATTGTCTGCACAGAATTCTATGTCAGTTTTTACTAAAACAGAATACTATTTTGATGTACTATACAAACTTTTTATGTGTTTTTAATATTTGGTATCTTCCTAGAGCTTTTCTCCCCGGGCCTCCACTAAAAATGGGTTGATGACCCAGTGGACTTTCCCAGTCAACAAATGTCAATAAGTAAATATTTAACTTACAAGACATTAAAAATACCCAGAGGTATGCTAACAGAAAAGAACACCTTTACATCAGTGGTGCTGAAGGCATCTGCTCTTAGTTCAAGTTATTATTGTTATCCATTAGTGATATCACAACAAATACACACAAACATCCCTTTTTTACTAATACTCTATACAGATAATATAATATTGCAAAAGGCTAGCAATGACTGACCCTTCCCAAAAAAAGCCTTCAAGATAACATATGCAAAATAAGTGAATGGTTCACAGATTATTGTCTAATGCTTGATACCAACAAGGCAACAAGCACATTATTCAACACCAGCCAAAAGCTATATACACCAAAGCCCCTGTTTTGAATCTATAGACTATCAGAAAATAGTTGTTTAGATATGACAGCTTATCCTTGTTCTAACTTGCCATTTTAAACCTATACAAGCATAACAATTGACAAGGTAGGAAAACTGTGAATAGCTCTATACACCATCACAGTCGGTAAAACTGCCTTCCAGTTTATAGCCTGCTACAGACCACCCTCCCAAACCCAGGAACCCCACTCGGCCTTCCTGAGAACACTGGAAAATATGAAGGTCTCTTCAAACACCATTATATTGGGTGACATCAACTACCCAAACATAGATTGGGAGCATTACTCTAGCTCCAACACCCTAGCCCAAAGATTCCTAGAATTTATAAACTCAAATGCTATGGAACAGCTTGTTACCTCTCCCACAAGAGGGGAAAACATACTGGACCTGATCATCACCAACATGGGGACTCTATGCTCCAGACCAGAAGTGTATACCTCACTGGTAAGATCAGACCATAAACTAATCTCATTAGATATTCACATCCCAACCCCAGCCCCTGCCTAGAAAACCACAGTGAAAAACTTCTCTAAATCAAATTTCACACTCCTCAAAACCGAGGTGGAATCCTTCAAAGCCCCCGGGCCTGTGGAAAATACGGCCCAGACCGCAGAATCCTTTATAAATGCATTCTATGAACACTTTCAGGAATGCATGGATCATGCAATCCCAAATAAAACCAAGACCCAATCCTCCAAAGGCAGGCACCCTGTCTGGTGGACCCCAGCCATAAACAAACTATACAATAGAAGGAGGAAGCTACTACATGATAGAGCAAAATCCCATAAAGGGAAGGCATCTCTGATCAGTATTACCAAAAAACTACGGGCACTCATAAAATCGTCTAAGGCCAGCTTAGAGAGAAAAATTGCACAGGACACTAAGGATAATCACAAGGCTTTCTTTAGTTATGTTAGGAACCTGGGTGGGAATTCCCAGATATGCTCAGAATTAGTCCAAAATGACAAAAAATACACCGAACCCACAGACATTGCCAATATCCTAGCTGACAGGTTCAGCACAAACTTCTCCCCCCCCCCCGCTTCCCCACCAAAAGGGCAAATATCTATCCCAGCAGAGTGCTGCTCCCCTGGCATCTCAGATGCTCAGGTAAAAGCAGCCCTCTTAAAAGCAAAAAACACAGCATCAATGGGACCAGACGGTGTCCTAGGCTGCGTCCTACATGAACTCCAAGAAGAACTAAACCCAAACATAAAACTACTGTTCAGTCTCAGCCTTACTACAGGATATGTACCCAAAGAGTGGCGTACAGCAACAGTGGTCCCTCTCCACAAAGGTGGTGCCTCAACGGATCCTGGAAACTATCGCTCCATAAGCCTGACTAGCTTGGTCTGCAAAGCTATGGAAAGGGTCATCATGGACCTCATAAATAAAGATATTGGGGACCTACAGACACTGGATCCTACCCAGTTCGGCTTTGTTAAGGGCAGATCCTGCCTCTTAAACCTGGTTGATTTCTTTGAAACAGTCACCATTGATGAGGGGAAGGTGGTCCACACAGCCTACCTGGACCTCGCAAAAGCCTTTGATACAATACCCCACTCGGGCATTATAGATAAGCTCACCAGCTTAAATATAAACCCCTATGTCACTAGATGGGTTGCAAACTGGCTCAAGGACAGAACCCACATGGTTAGAATTGCTGGAGCCATGTCAGACTCCAAACCAGTAACAAGTGACACCCCACAAGGCTCAGTCCTGGGACCTCACTTGTTCGGTATATATTTATCGGAGGTACAGGCCAACACGGAAGGACTGTGGCTGACCAAGTTCGCAGATGACTGCAAACTGGGCACCATAATCGACCCTCCAACCGACACAAGCATCCTACAAAAGGGCCTCATAGAAACAGACAACTGGTGCCAGAGCCATGGCCTCAAGCTAAACGCCAAAAAGTGTATAGTCATCCCCTTCGGCAAAAACAAAATGCCTACAAATTACCACATATATGATAATCCATTAGGTATGGAAGAAGTAATTAGGGACCTGGGGACGCAAGTTGATAGCAATTTCTCAATCGACAACCATGTGGCCAAAGTGGTTAGAAAATCATTTTATATAGCCCACCTAATCATGAAGGGATTCACATCTAGATCAGGAGAGGTCATCGTGCCTCTTTACTCATCCCTCATCAGGCCCATAATTGAGTACAATGCCCCTTTTGGGATGTACCTTACCAGACACCTGCAGCAACTGGAAAGACCCCAAAAGTACCTCACCAAGAGGATCAAAGGGCTCAAACAGATGCCATATGCTGCCTGGTTAAAGAAACTCCAGCTCTACTCAGTGGCATACCACCTGCTCAGAGGCGATCTGTGCCTGACGTATAAAGCCATGTCCAACCCGGAATTAATGGACATGCTGCACCTCAGAAAATCCAAATCCCATCGAGTTACGTGCTCGAGAGGCTTGAACCTCAGCACTGAAATAAATAGGACATGCTGGAGGGACAGATTCATAACCCAGAGGCTCCCTTCACTCTGGAATAAAATCCCAGTCCAGGTTAGGCAGAGTCCCTCATTGACTATCTTCAAGAGGAATCTTGATGAGTGGATGGGAGATCATAGATTTACTCCGGGTATCACTTCTGTGTCACTGTTAGACAGATGCACAGTATACTAACCTCGAAAAAGGGCATAGCAAAATTCATTTTAAAATGGGTGGTGAAAGCCAAACACAATCTGGCTAGGCTTGTAAATGCCCTAGGGCAGATAGCCTAGTATGAACCTATGAACCTCCTATCATACTTATCCCAAACAAGATGGGTTGTGGTAAAAAAAAAAAAGTCTTTTTTCCATGCTTAGGGAATGCACTCCCTATTCTGACCATGAATTTCTTCCAAAATACTCCATGCATTTTAACAACTGCAAACACCATCTGTCATTTCATTTACCTAGCATGGAGAAATGGATAACACTGCATCTCCAGAGGAGAAAGCTAAATAGCTGCCAATCATTCAGCCTTAGCCCTTCTGTTCTGCATATTTACTTTTAAACATCATTTTGAAAATGACCATCCTTCTCAAGAAAACATGCTAAAATGTATATCTTCCTGTATAACACATGTACATCAGAAGACAATTATCTTACCTTCCAGTAACCCCATTTTCCAGCATATAGATAAAAAAAAAATTAATAAAATAGTACTAGAAAATTAAAAGCACCACCTAATAAATTTAAGAAAACTAACTGGCCACTCTGAATTTAGAAAGAATCTTTTTCAACAAATAAAAAAAGCGTTAGCTGTTTGTGCTTTTGGGATATGACAGATATCCTACAATTAACATAGCATGTGAAAACTGTAAGCATACCTTCAGCTGTCCTGATTTTTACAGAATGTTTTGATTTTTTGCTTTCCATTTTGGTTCTGTTCTTCACAAAATGAGTAGATTTATAGCAAATCATTGAAGACTGAGGTCACTTAATAATGGCAGACATTTGAATTCACAATCTAAATGACAGACATGTAAGTTTCAGATTTCATAGCCTTCAGAAAATGCATACTAATACAATACCTGTTATTTTAGCAATTTTATAAGAGCAATAATGAAAATCTGCCCCTGATTTGGGTCTTTTTCCCCTTCACCAACAATTTTAGGCTTTGTCTGGATTTTTTGAACTAAGAAGTTGAGATATTTGCCTTTAAGTATTTTTAATCAACATAAACATCTTCACACTGCAGAGGGGTCTGAATGGAGAGATGATGAAATCTGCAAAATGAATGAGGTATTGCTGGAACTGAATTCATCCCCAGGTCTTAGTGAATACCTTCACTAGATGGACCTTGTTTTTTTACAAAATCTCACCAAGACAACACTGATATATAGACAGTATTTTACATAGCATATATCGTGAACAGAAGTAGGTTAAAAAATAAAGCAGATAGCTGGGTGCACAAGTCCCAGGATAAAAAATTGCCCAATCCTGGTAGGCGCACTAGTACCAGGACTAGAAAAGATAACAGTGTAGAATCCTCAAGACAAGTAAATATTCCTACAATGGGGCTAGGCTAGGACCAGGGGGAGTATATCCCCCCTGTTGTAGAAGGAAGCAGCAGTCCACAAAAATCACAAAAACTGATAGGCCAAAAAAGAACCATACAGACAACAGAGTGGACTATTGAGGATAAGAAAAAAAATATGTATTGTTAATATTATGCAAGAAGCCCAGAATTTCCAGACAAAAGTTATACAAAAAGATGAAGGGAGAAAATAGACGAAAGAAAATACTTCCATTAGAAAAACAGTCAGAAGCTTCAAATAAAAATGTGTGTTCATTAATACAACAGATGAATGAAAAGTGTTATATAGACCAAGAAACTATGTGTCATTTGGAAAAAGAAACAGCCGAAGAAGTGCAAAAATTTAAAGAGACAAATTTAGATATGTTTATAAGATATAAAAAAGAAATATAGGCATGGGAAAGAAAGATAGATCTGATATGGTGTGATATTTACGCAAAGGAGAAAACCAAATTAATTAACACAAAATTGGCATCCTCAGAGATATTTAAAGAGAAACAGAGGCAAGGGCATCCAGATATGGAAAATTTCACAATAAAAAAAATATAATCACAAAGAGGGAATATAGAACAGAAGATTAGTCAAGTAAAAGTTAAAAAAAAGAAGCTGAAGTTCTGGAATATTTGTGAAGTGAAGGATTTACTGTAGAAAGTCTAACACCGGTTACATTACAGCATGAAGGAACAACTAGTCCCAAAAGTAAGAAGAAACAAGAGGAGCAGGAGACATCCAAAGAAGAAATATGGACATGGGAAAGAAAAAGAGATTTAATATGGTGCAATATTTATGCAAAGAAGAAAGCAAAACTAATTAATGCAAAAAGAGCAGCACCAAAGATATCTGAAGAGAAATACAGGCAAAGGCATCCAGATATGGAACATTTTACAATATAAAAACAACAAAACAAAGAAGAAAAGTAGAAAAGAGGATTAATAATGGAGAAGTTAAAGAAATAGAAATTGAGTTTATGGAGTACCTGCAAAGTGAAGGGCTTACTGTAGACATTTTTAATTTTTCCGATAACAACACAACAGGATAGAGCAATGGACACCCAAATTAAGGAGAAACCAGTGGAGCAGGAAGCATGTAGTCAGTTGACATATGATGATACTTTGGAGCATCATAGGAAACCAGTACAAATGTTCAGCTGGAGCTATACAGCAAGGAAAAGAACAGGAAACTGTGGAAACCCTGACACAGTCAATGTCATGGTGTGACAGGCTAGTGAGTTTCCATATGAAAGAACAATGGATGGCACAGGGTGGAGATGAAGAGAACCTGACACAGAAAGATGATCTAGAACTTTCTATAGAATGCCCACAGGAAATAGAGAACAAAGAGTTTAGAAGAAAATGCTCTAAGGGAAGAGTTGCTTGATTTAATAGATATAGACATATTAAGAACAATGAAAAAAATACACTGCAGGTCAATAAAACCCAGAAAGTTAGAAGTCTGATAAAACATATTAACACAGTAATTAGGACTGTCCACAAAGATTCATGTAATATAACAGAAGTAAATAGGATACACTATAGTGCAGCCAAAATAATAACAGATGAAGTCATACCACAAGAACACAGGGTAGTAAGGGAAAGGATGGGAAGAAATTGACTGCCATCATGGAAGCATTAAAAAAAGAAAAATATAAAGCAATTAAGACAAGAAGTGTCGCTGTTAGAAGAGTATAGACGAGGAAAGAGAGTAACAAAAATACTCAGAAAGATAGATGTGATAAAAGCAATGAGCAGTACTATAATGGATCAGGATTCATTGAGAACTGTTGTAAATAAACTAAAAATATCAGCAGAGACAGAAAAACGTGCAAGATACACAGATAAATATAAAGGAAAAGTACAAAATAAGCAATTTATTTATGACCCAAAAAAGTTTTATAGAGAAGTGGGAAACAAGGTAAAAGAAATTGAAAGACCACAACAAAAAAAAAGAAGAAATATATACATTTTGGAGAAATATTTATGAAGATCATATGGAACTTAACAAAGATGTTAAAAGGACAGAAAAAGTTAAAGAAAGAATAAGAAGTTCAAATGTACAGGATACGGATTGGGATGAATTAATGGCCCGAGAGATTGAAGCAAAGTTAAGAAAATCCTCTAATTGGAAAACCCCAGGTCTAGATGGAGTACCTAACTTCTGGCTAGAAGTATTAACATCTTTGCACAAAGATTTAGCCATGAGTAAGAACTATTTATATGTGCACCCTGAGCAGACACCAGCCTGGCTAACAACAGGAGAACCAATGCTCCTACTTAAGAGTGAACCTGCAAGCTACCCTAAAAACTATAGACCAATAACTTGCCTTCCAACAACGTATAAATTATACACTGGAATTGATGCTGAGCGTTTATAGTCATTTAAAAGAAAACTCAAGTACTGCAATAGAACAAAAGGGTAATAAAATAAAATTATATGGAAGAAAAGACCATTTGTTGTTAAATAAAGTCATAGCTGAGAATGGTAAAAATGGGAAGAATCTGAGTATAGCATGGATAGACTGCAAAAAAACATTTGACAGTATCCCACATTCATGGATAAAGGAGTACTTAAAATGTATAAAATACAAACTACATTGATAAACTACATCATAGCAATCATGAAACAGTGATAAACCACTTTGCAGTTCAGCCATGATAAAGGGCAAATTATTTCAGAGATAAAAATCCAAAGGGGGATATTCCAGGGTGACTCTCTCCATCGTTGCTCTTTTGCTTGCCCTTAACCCATTAAGCTGTCTGCTTAACAGCTTAGGTCATGGCAATAATTTGGCTGCCAGAAAGCAACAAAGTGTAAAGACTTCTCATCTTTTCTTTGTAGATGATTTAAAACTGCATAGCTCATCAGATGGGGAACTGAAAGCACAACTTCAAGTTGTCAAAATGTTTTCAGATGATATAAGAATGTCATTTCATCTTGATAAATGTGCAAAAGCAACCTTTAAAGCAAGAAAGCTGCAGCACCAAGAAAACATCAGTTTGGGACAAGCTTGTGATAAAAAAGAACTTGAGCAAGAGGCAATGCATAAATATTTTGGAATTGATAAAGGATAAACAATAAAACAAGAACAAATGTGAATAAAACTCAGTAAGGAATATTTTAGAAGACTTAAATTAATCTTGTAAACAGAATTGGCATCTAGTAACAAAGTGTAAGCTATAAACCAATTTGTTCTTCCTGTCCTAAGTTACAGTTTTGGAGTGCTTGACTGGCCCCAAAATGTGTTGGAAAGATTAGATAGGAAAACAAGAAGGATGCTTCATGCTCATCAAATGATTTATAAAAATCAGTGCATACAAAGATTATATATTCCCCATTCCAAAGGAGGTATGGGCCTCCTAGTAACTGATTACATGTATTGATCTGCTACTAAACCAGCACAGCTCCTGATGCCAAACAGCAGGACTAAATGCCTCCCAAACACACGTATGCTTGTTCTGGAAGTCAAAGGCAAAAACAACAAACTGCTGCTAAGCCAACACAGTTCCTAATTCCAAGCAGCAGAATTAAAGACCTCCAATAAGCACAGTCAGAGAGGTAAAACTCATCAAAAATGTACTCAGACAGGTAGCCAAACTCAGTGAAGCAGGTCTTTTAAATTCCAAAGGGATAAGCAAACAAGACGCCAATAAACGAACAACTTCAATTTTATTAAGCACCACGATAGTTCTTTTCATCGGCGTCCTGCACCAACTTCTTCAGACTTTGAAAAATAACAACTCACACTTGAGTGCTGCTACATTTAAAGCCATTGCAAGCAAAGTCTATTGCAAAACACACCCTCCAATTACCTTAAAGGAACAGGCACAAGTAGCTTCAATCTAACTAAAATGTTCCTATCCCATAAATACACAATATAAAAAGTTGTATGTGATATAAAATATACAACTATGAAACTAATACTGTTCCTTACATAGCACTTAAATAATGCAATTGAAAGTTAATTAAATTATAAAAACACACTTACTTTAAACCAAATACACATAATAACACTAACACATTAAAATAAATAAAATAAAATAAAAAGCATGCCATAATATTTCAAATATTGATGAAAAGACATTCCATCTACCAAACATCATATAAAATATATATCATATGATTTGGACATAGGACCGGCTGAGTGATTTTCACCTCTCTGACTGTGCTTATTGGAGGTGTTTAATTCTGCTGCTTGGAATTGGGAACTGTGTTGGCTTAGCAGCAGTTTGTTGTTTTTGCCTTTGACTTCCAGAACAAGCATACGTGTGTTTGGGAGGCATTTAGTCCTGCTGTTTGGCATCAGGAGCTGTGCTGGTTTAGTAGCAGTTTGTTTTTTCTTGCCTTTGATCTTCATATGTATAGATCTGCAATCTTGGTACAGCATACATATCTGCTGACATCACAAGACCCAAACACAGTGAAAGTTTTGAAACATGAGGAGAATAAATCTAAGATGACTACCCTGCTTAGTCTAGCAGAAGCATATCACCATCAAGCGAGAAGTAAAAATCAAACCAGAAGTAGATAAAAATCAAGCAACAACTGAATGTGCCAAAAAACAAAAGAAAGAATATAAAGTGAAGGACCTGATGAGAAAGCAATAAATGTGTAAAATGCATAAATATAGTTGCAAGTATAGAAAACTCCTGGAATAACCTCATGTTGATCAGGATCAAATGCAGGAATGGTTAAGGAGAGGCAAATTCAAAAGAAAAGATGAAACATAAATACTGGCAACCTACAATAGTGGACTACATACACATTGGTTTATAAAGTCCATTGAATATGTGAGAGAAACAGACAAATGTAGGTTTTGTAAAACAGAACTGGAAACAATTGCACACCTTGTTGCTGGTTGTGATGTACCAATGGCAAAAGGACTGTATAATGAAAGTCATAATAATGTGGCAAGACTGTTGCACTGTGGATTGTTCAAACTTTATAATACTAAAGTAGCTTTAAAACACTGGACACATGACCCACAAAGCATTATAGGAAATGATGAAGTCTACATCACATGGGATCACTGATTACCAACAGTTCAAAAGACAGATGCAAGAAAACCAGATATAGTGCTCCATGAAAAGAAGATAAAAGTAGCATTGATCATTGATACACCAAGTAACTATAGTGTTTTGCATACAGAGAGACACAAAGCCATACAATATTAGGATTTTTAGGCGGAAATGAGAGCAATGTGGAAGAAAGATACCCAGACAGTTCCAATAGTATTAGGAGTATCGGATTTTATGAAAAAGAATCTGCAATTGTACTTAGATATGTTACCGATACATGTAAATCTGTACGAATTGCAGGAGTCATTACTGGGCACATTGCGGTTTCTGCAAAGAAAACTTCTGGCTAACATCAAAGATTGAAACAATGCTAATTTCATGAACTTTAATTATGTTTTGACTTAGGAATGGGGTCCATTCCTGTCATGGTATTAGAAACCCAAAGGTCGTGGAGAAATTAAAAAAAAATAAAAAACATAATTGATACATAACCAAATGTATATACCAGAGCTTGAGGTTATGCAAATATCTTTACGTTTTATGCAATTTATTTCAACTTGAGTTTATAGTATGCTATTGTCTAATATTCAGCATAATGTTCTGATAGCTTAACACTATAATGATTGCAATTCATTTGAGTCCTACAATTTTATTGTTTGTAGCTGTTATGCTATGTCTGGACGTGTCTCTGTGCAGTCTGTGTAAATATTTTGCAGACTTGTTTTCCTATAAATTTTAATGTAAATAACTCTGTCATCTTCTGTCTTATTGCAACTGCTTCTCTGTTTGGATCATGCCTGAAAGAGGTACTAGGATCAGTCTACTTTTCCAGTTATCAAATAAAATGAATAAATAAAATACTGAAAAATCTTCCACCCAAAAAATATTATCTGTCTACAGTTTATTAGCCAAGGCACACGCAGATAGTATGCTGTCCATTCATTGATCTAAGTAGGAAGTCTAGGTGTCTATTATCAAATACATAATCTTGCAATTGTGGCATCTCTCCTAATTTGTCCTCTGTTGATTTTGCAAAAGTAAATGGTTGCATACCAGCTAAGGTAAAAAAACAAATTTATATTTAATGTAATGCTTTCTACATTTTATAATTACCTCTGCTGTAATGTATAGGAAGTCAGAATCTACAACAGTAATCAACCTTCTAATGTACATCTCTTTCCTGGTTACTGCAATTGTCATAACACTTACTTCTTTTCATACCAAGGTATAAAATGAACCTACGTCTACCATATTTACTTTGAGTTGTTTAACGGAGAGACTGACTAGTCAAGAGGCCATTTTCAATCATTCAGATATGGATAACAGCAATATGTACATTATCTTGATACATATAGTCTTCCTACTACGTTCATTTCAGACTACCATCTTTGTTTTAATGTAATAAAATATTACACAGTTTGTCTTTCTCTAAATCTGGAATGTGAGTCAGTCAAAAATCACCCCATTGTATCACATTACGTTCTAGTGAAAGCTGTTTGTTGCTCTTCATGTATTGTTTGACCATAACCTTATCTCAAATGTCACCAGACTTTTGGTTCAACAGCAACTTGGCATCACAATACTCAGTAAATCACACACATTATCATGAACATTTTCTTCTTGGACCACATGAATGACCTCATTGAATGTGTTAAGTCATAAATTAACACTTTTACAACGTGTGCACACTTCAAACAAATCTTCAATAATGCATTTTTCTCTTTGTATGGATTTATAGGTAGGGCCTCTTCCAATCAATCCATTTTAGCTTCACTTTTCCCTTCTTTAATTACCTATTCCTTTTCTTTCAAAATGCACTGCCATTGTTATCACTGCAACACTTTCCTTAAGTGTTTCCATAAAGTCACCTCAAATGAGCTACCTTTGTAAATTCATCTATCCCAATTTTATCCTTGTTAATAAAGAATTCTTAAAGGAAAACAATGCAGTCAAAACACCATGCAGTCTCTGACATGTATATAACTGTGCCTTCCTTTCTGGCACCATGGGAAGATCTTCATATGTGCAACTTTTTTACTAGAAATAAATACAGATATGGAAACATCAGGAAAAAAAATATATATATATATATATATATATATATATATATATATATATATATATATATATATATATATATATATATGGGTCTAGGACTGTTAAGTGAAAGCTCGTTTCAGCTAAACCAAAACAGGCAAGCACACTTTTGTGAAAGTGAGTTTTCACTGAAAATCCACTTTTGCTAAAGTGAGCTCAAAAATAAAAAAAACATGACAGAATGGCTGTTGCTGAAATTACGGTACAGTGGGAATAAGGGAATATTCCCTTTTCCCCACTGTAGTGCGATCTCGCAGTGAGAATATAAAAGTAGGAGGGTGGGGATGCAGGGGGGCTTGCCCCCCTGCATAAATGTATTTAATGTTTTTTTTTAAATGTTGTGTTTTTTTTTTTGCAGAATTTCTCGGAAGCGTGCTCTACCGTTTCAGTTTTTTTGAAACGTGCCATCGGTAATTAGTCCTAGATCCATATATATATATATATATATATATATATATATATATATATATATATATATATATATATATATATATATATATATATATATATATATATATATATATATATATATATATAGACACACACACACACACACACACACACACACACACACACACACACACACACACACACACACACACACACACACCATTGATAGATTTTACAATCAATATCCAAGCCTCCAAACTCTGTGAGAAACTAATAACTAGCAAACTTCTTCTTCACTTATAAATGGCTTCTAGAAAGATTATGTTTTCAACAATCCAAGAGCGTATGGTGGAAATCAGTTTCATGGCTGTCAAATCTAGGACATTGGGTATACAGATTTGGTTAACAACAGTTTAGCCATAAATACATGTTATATATGTTTCATACCTTGTGCCACACTCTGTACCTGAATGATTTTTAGTCTAGGTATGAATGTCCCTTGAAAGCAAACATCTAGCCTGCAGTAATTCATCCAAGGACCACACAGCTCTTGCGAATTAGCTTTAGTGGTGAGTTTCCAAAGTGATAACAATCTAAGATATATGTCTCACAACTTAGATACATGTGCAGCCTCTAGAAGATCTTCTAACTATCCAATGGCTAGATCAAAATGCATCAAAATGGAGAAAAGGGTGATTATCACTCAGACAGCTCCCACAGCTGATACCATTTGAGGCAGCTGATTTGCACTTGAGGAAAAGCCTGCTAAAGATCAACAAGCAGGGCAGTATGCTATATTCCAGAAAATCCATTTCCTGCGGTCCACATTGTTAGAGCCGCTTTGTTTTGAACAGAAATCTTTCCCAACCTTCAGGCAAGGTTTATCTAATACTGCCTGTTCCACTTCCACACATACATGCAGTTTATAGCTTTGCTAGAATCTATGTAAAACAGCTACCAATACATTAATTAAAGATAGCCTGTCTGTTCATGGAAAGTAAATAACACTCACAAAGATGAGTGCTTGAACCACAAAGTCAAGTTCCAAAATGACTGCCTTTTAATCTTGATCCAGGGAGAAATATAACAACAGCATGGTCTCATTGCACTGACGATACTAGAAGAGAGACTCTGGACCAGTGACAAGAAGGGTAAAGCCATTTGTTTCTAAGTGAAGCAATGACGCAATGCGTTGTTATGGATTTGCTCTCCCAGATAACATCCACTAGGAATACTGCAGTGGGCTGAACTAAACACAATCTAATACCACAGATAACAATGATATAAGGTACTGAATCTTTTGAAAGGCATTCATCTCCACTGCACTGAACCTACCCCAAAAGAATAAACCAAGTTACTATCATTTTGAGAAATCAGACTAAATATTCTTTCTTTTCTTATTTAAATTCTTATCAACAAAAAAACTTCATTATTTACACACCTGCAAGTTGAAATATCTGAAGTCCATTGACATCCATTCCAGGTCCATCTCTACACTATGATGCCTCTGCTCTTTTAAGCACCCAGCTTCCAGGAATGAATAACACTGGACCTCCACAGAAAGACATAAATTGGCTGCCAGTCATTCAGCCTTAGCCCTCCTGCTCTGCATGTTTACTTTC
Source organism: Protopterus annectens (assembly GCF_019279795.1). NCBI lineage: Eukaryota > Metazoa > Chordata > Ceratodontiformes > Protopteridae > Protopterus > Protopterus annectens. The sequence continues at coordinate 1,477,990,682 of NC_056731.1, read as the reverse complement.
AAACATTATTTGACAGGATAAAAGATGTTGTAACATTAGGTTTATAGTACAAAAGCCTGCAACATGCCCTATGATCTGCATCGACATATTACCTGTTTTCACTGAGTCAATAATTAGCAGTAATACATCATCTGTATACCACCATGAAAAGGAATACTTTGGTTTCCACCATATTTCTAAATGCTTAATAATGATGGTTTCTTAAGGTTAAAGAGATAAAGAGGGATAGCAGATATTCTGTTGTGTGCCATCAAAAATGAAAGGCAAAGAAAACACTCTATCATACTAAGTTGTTGCAGATGAATTTACATAGAAAACCTTAGTACTGGTAAACAAGATGGAGAACTCTAGGACCAGGGCCATTGATGAGGACAAATATGTGCACACAGCATATCTCGACTTGGCAAAGGCTTTTGACACAATCTCACACTCAAGCATTACGAATAGACTAAGCAAACTGAACAGAAGCCCCTTTGTTGTAAGATGGGCTGCCAACTGGCTCACAAACCAGACACACACTATCAAAGTGGGTGACTCCACATCAACCAGCAGACCTGTCACCAGTGGGGTGCCACAGGGGTCAGTACTGGGCTCCCTACTGTTTGGTATATAATTCTCAGAAGTTCAGGCCAAAACTAAGGGGTTATGGCTAACCAAGTTTGTGGACAGCTGCAAACTGGGTGCAATTATTTAATCTCCAAATATCAGTATACTTCAGGAGGGTCTTAACTTTGACTACCATGTGTCTACTGCAGGCTTTCTACATAGCACACTTGATTAGTAAAGGCATTGCCTTGACAACAAAGGAGGTTATGAACCCTCTATACTCGGCACTAATACAAAATTGAGTATAACTCCGCATTCGTCGGGTACCCTATAAAGCACCTGCAGCAACTGGAGAGACTTCAGAGGTTTCTAATAAAGAAGATCAAGGGACTACAGCATGTGCCTTACACAGACCAAATAAAGTCCTTGTCACTATACTCTGTATTGTATAGACTTCTTAAGGGACACTTAGCCTGGCTTACAGAGCAATCTCAGGCCCAAACCTAATGAGCCTGCTGCAAATCCATAAATCAAATGGGACTAGAATTACCCATTTCAGGGACCTAAATTTGGCCTGTGACAAAAATAGGATATGCTGGAGGGACATATTTTTCTCCCAGTGACTTCCACATCTGTGGAATAGGCTACCAATTCATGTGAAACAGAACAACTCTATGTTACTGTTCAAGAGGAACCTGGACAAATGGATGGGGCACCACAAATTCTTACCGGGAATAGTGCCTGCAGCCTTCCTGGACATGGACAGTCATTACTAAATGCAATCCAGGGTATTGACCAGCAATTCTATGGTATTACATTTGGATGAAACAGCTAAGCTTGAAATGACCTCTGAGTCATTAGTCTAGTAAAATATTATGATCCTATGAGAGATCAGTGCACATGCGGAAGCTGGAGAAAAGAAAGGAGACATGAAAAAATAACCATGTGATCTTATTGCATTCTTTGTCAGCATCTATTTAAAATCACATTTCATTCCACATGCATCAGTTACAGCAGTAGGATGAGAAACCATCTAGAAGTGACATAAAGATTGTTCATAGGTTCATAGGTTGGTACTAGGCTATCAGCCATAGGGCCTATACAACCCTAGCCATAACAATTCCCTGGATATACCTGCCCTGATCTCACTAAGATGGAGAGCCAAACCATTCTCACCTTGAACCAGTATTTTCATTATGCCTGTTAATAAAAGATATATGTATATGGTGTGACCTCTGATAGAGCTTTCTGTGGTTCAACCAACAGTGTAATTATATAATCAAATAGCCTATTCCTCCACCCAGACCCACTGCTGAAGCACCTGGCATAATGATAAGACCTTATGAGCTTTGCTACATTATGCTTATAAGGAAAGCCACCCCCCCAACAATTCTCCTTTCAAACAGACCCAGTCTAAAACTGACCAACAGACACCCCTTTAGTGCTTGAAGCAGAAGTGTAATGCCTTCCGATACTATGATGTGTAAAAAAATCTCATAGTGTGGCTATGAAAGTACAGTTACATATATTGCCAAATAGATAGCCAAGGCAACAGTCCAATTTTCTTACAAATTAAATCACTGGAACTCAGTATTAAATAGTATGCAGTAATTTTATTTATGAAGCAGAAAAGTTCATCTTTAATTGTTCAACCATTTAAGTAACATATGTCAGTTGAGGTAAATTGTGGAAGTGCATGGAAATGAGAAAGAGAAAGACTAGTAGTAATGAGAAAACAGGAGTCAGGAAAAGAGAAATATATGGGCCAGCTGACACTGACTAAATGTCACAGTCAAGATTTAGGTGATACTACAACCTATAATGTCTAACTAATACAATATTGGAATTTCTACTGCATCCATTTTTTTCAGCTCAGACTTGCTTTATTCAGGCATGTACCTAAGCTGACACAGGAGATTACTGCAAAACGTATAAGCTACAACAGTAATGAGCATCACAAAACTGATTTTTTTTCCTCAAAGTTTTTTTTTTTATTTTTCAAATACATTTGAATGAATGCAATAGTATTTATACATAACATTTTAAACAACTAAGTACACTATTTACATTAGCCTGACTCTATAACATATCTTAATGTATACAGTTGCTTTATAAATATGTCCAATCCATTATCAGAGTGTCTGATTAATTATTGTATAGTATCAATCAACGGTAAGACTTTTCCCTAAGGTTGTTGATAAATGGCTTTGGATAAATTCTTAGTTCTTTAATTTTAATTTCCAATAATGCTGTGGGCTTCGGTAGTGTGTAGAAGTCTTCCAAAGTTGGTATTGTGTCAGTATTCCCATCTTCTTGTTATACACTTCCTTGAAATTGCAAGTATAGTCCATACTAGATGATGTTTGACCTATTTAAATGAGGACCTTCATTCACATTTAATAATACAAGAACTTTAGTTAAATAAAATGATTCATTAAATAAAGCTTGTAGAAAGTTATTATTACCATTCCAAAATGGCTTAATTTTAACACAATCAAATAAATTTTGGTTCCAATATGCATTGTGTACTTGCTCACATCTCCAACATATTCCTTTTATGGAAGAAATAATTTTACTGATTCTATCTAGGGTTAAGAATGCTCTGTCAAATCATTTCCAATTAAAAACTTTCCAGTATTGTGTAAAGGATGTATATTTTATTGATAATAAGATATCTGTTTTAATATCTTCAGTTAACTGTACTGAATGTCCTTTTGTTACATATTTCCAATATGAGGTTTTGATTGGTGTTTTATAGTTTAACAATATTTTGTAAAATTTTTAAATACTGATACCCATGTCAAAATCATTATATATGATTTCATATATGTGTTTCATAAATTTAGGTATTTCTTTAAATGAAGAAGTGTTAATTATTCTACTTAAATCTTGCAAATATGACAGAATACTCTGTAAAGTTAGCTAGTCCTGTTGTGGAATTTTGTATGTTGTTTTTATTACTTGCATATCTAAAACTTTCAGTTCTTTGATATATTGGAGCCAGCAAACAAATCCGTTCTGTTCCCAGGAATGAATATTTTTTCTAAATATTTTATGTGAAAAGTTCTTTGTGATTGTAAATGGTGCTGGAAGATCAAACCAGATTTTTAAATCTATATTTGCATTAATAATTTTCCTAAATTAGTCAATGTAATAATTAATCATATGAGTTTTAGTAGGATTTAGTTATGTTATATTGCATACTAATACATATGTGCTATGGCAAATTGTTTTTATCTGTTATTTGATTTTTTTTTTTGTAAATCAAATTCATTTATTGATATTACAGTTAGTAATTTTTCCAATTTGCAGAGTAATTTGGACTTATCCAGTCTGAGATTGTTTTGGATATTGATGCCTTTATATATGTTTTTATATCTGGAAAGTTTAATTTTCCCCTGTTTCCATGGTCTGATATGATGTATTAAAGCTATTCTGTTTCTTATGGGAAATCATTTTTATTAGGCATGAATTTATTTCTTTAAGTATATTCCTTTTTGGTAAAAGTTGTATTGCCAAGGCTATATATAGGATCTTGGCCAGTAAAACAATTTTTATTAACTGTAGTCTATCATCAAATGTTAATATTATTTTGTTCCATTTTTCCAAAGAGATTTTAATTGTACTGATATTATTGTAGTTTTTTGAAACTAATTCATTATTATCCTTGCATAACTCAATTCCCAGATATTTTAAGGTAGATTATTGTTTCCCTATGATGTGATCACCCTTAGTCTGCAGTTCTTTTTTTATTTTAAAATAAAAATTTTGATTTTGATTTATTGAAATGGAGTCCTGAAATCATGTTGAATTTGTCAATTAATATATTTAATTTTTCTAATTTATTTTTGTATTAGATAATGTTAGCCATATGTCATCAGCAAATAGCATTACTTTAGAATTGTATTGTTCATAAACATCTAGTCCTTTGATTTTTATATTGTTACGAATTAAATCTGCCAATATTTCAATAGCCAGAGCAAATGGAATCAGTGACATGGGACATACTTGTTTAGTGCCATTTGTTATATGTACATTCAGAGGTAAAATGACCTAACTTGACATACGCTAAATTATTTTTATATATATTCTTTAGGAGATGAACAAAGAATGCAGGAAATTCAAATAGCATTAGGATTTTGAATAAATGGTCCCAATTTAGGGAATCAAAGGCTTTCTCTATATCTAAGCCAATTATGACTGTTTCTTTATTTTCTTTATTAACATAATCTATAAGAGAAATTATACTTTTAATATTGTCATGTATGTGTCTATGATATATAAATCCAATTTGATCATTATTTATTGTTTTGGATTTTGGTATTTTCATTCTGTTAGTTAATATTGTCATAAATATCTTATAGTCATTATTTAATAATTATATAGGTCTATATGAGGTATAGAGGTTTGGGGATTTGTTTTCCTTTAGGGTTGGTGTGATTAAGGCATATGTCCAAGAGGGTGGTATTAAAACCAGAGAATGAATTTCTAATAGAGTTTTATGGAAGAGGGATAGTATCTTTCAAGGAAAAGGTTTATATATTTCCATAATTATGCCATCTATACCTGGAGCTTTATTATTTTAACCTCTTTTATTGTATCTGTAATTTCTTTGTAGGATATGGGTGCTTGCAGATCTAGTTTTAATTTTTCTGTTTTTTATATTAGAACATTTTTCATCTAGATTTAATTGATCAATATTTTCTTTTTGGAAATGTTCCATATAGTGATTTCTATAGGCATCAAGAATGTCACCTATATCTGAGAAATCTTTCCCTTTCTTTTCATGGAAGATACTTTTAATGTTATTAGCTTTTGATTGTATTTTGATTCTTGTGGATAAATTATGTAGATATTTGAGAGAAGTGGCCAAGGTATTAATTTTTAGTTTTTCTAAAGCTAAACTAGTTTTATGTGTTAGAATTCAATTTTATTTATTGTTTAACACTTCTACTTTCTTTTTCATCTCCAAATTATTTTGATTTTTTCAGGTTTTACTGACAAAAGTATGGATTGTAGATCTAATAATTCAGAATCCCATTCTCTGATTTTTTATACCAAGTTTGGGTTTTACCTTATATATATATATATATATATATATATATATATATATATATATATATATATATATATATATAAGCTTTTTATGAGTCCCATATCATTAATTTATTTATCTCTGTGGTGTAATTAATATCTAAGAAGAACTGTAATTCAGATAATAACCATGGTTTGAACTCTTTAATTTTCATTATATATGCTGGAATTATGGAGTTAAAAATTAATGGTTTGTACACATTTTTAAGTTTTAATATCAATGAATTGTGGTCTGAAAAGGGGCAGGGAGTGATTCAGAAAGTAATGATTTTTGAGTGTAATCATGGGCAGCAAATATTTTATCTATTCTAGGTTGGGTACCAAATCTGTGGGAAAACAACAAAGATTTATCTTTTTTAAATTTGAAAGTATCTACAAGATTAAATGATACCACCCATTTGTTTAAAGCTTTTGATACAGCAGATGTGCTCAGCTGTCTTTTATTTGTAGTTTCAAAAATATTAAATATACAGTTAAAATCTCCTCCTAATATTAAGTTGCCTTTATAATTATTGGAAATGAAATCCAGGTGTTTTTTAACAGTTCCTGTTCCAATGCCTGGAAACTAGTATAGATTGGCTAGGGTCCATATTCTGTTATTATATTTAACTATTACTAATGCCATAAGGCCTTCTTTATCTTCATACTTATAAATTATTTCTGGGTTAATCACATTTGTTTTCCATAAAATTGTTAGCCCTTTTGTCTTTGTCTTATAAGTGGATTGCACCACTATCATATATTCCTTAGGATTCCATTTGTAATTGTCATTTGTTTTAAAATGAGTTTCTTGAAGGAAGACAATTTGTGCTTTGTTCATTTTTAAATATTTCAGTAGATTTGATCTCTTGCTAAGATTGTTTAAGTCACTGGTATTTAAAGATGCTCAGTATTTTGGCTTTTCCCGGTTTGGGGTCGCCACAGTGAAACTCCGGTCCGCTAATGATTGGCAGTAGTTTTTTACATGCCGAATTGCCAGCTCTGACGCACAACCTTCAATGAAGGTACGCCCATTCACGCATGTCTCAACACAGAAGACGTTTTAGCTGAGAATCAAACAGGACAACGTCTTTCTGTGAGGCGACAATGCTACCGCAGCACCACCACCGCAGTATATAATAAAGTTAAATCCATCTTAGGTTATTTAGACTATGTATTTTTGTTTTATTGTGACTATTAAACATTTTCCTCTGATAACTATTAAGTATATGTTTGAGCTTTTAAAGGAAATTATCAGTTTTATACTTTGAGTGTTTATCAATAAAGTAATGTTTTGGTAAGGTATACTAAAAATGTTTTTGTGAAATAAATTTAAATTAATAAATGTTAACAAAACTAAGATCTGCAATAGCCATGGAATAATCTGATGGATAAACCTAAGTCCATCAGATTATCACTCATACCTTGACAATCCAGAACATCTGAGCTCCATAAATTGAATTGTCATATGGAGAATAGTTATAATAGGAATAAGCAATATTTATATTATTTTGAACAGATATAGTACTATTGTAGATTAGACAGAATTCTAATACAATATAAATGTCTACTTATCGTATAAGCAATGAATATTTATATGAAAGATAGATGACAAGCAATTCAATCATAGTAAAGTAAGATGTATCATATATAAAACCTCAGTAAAAGATTATAGCACACAGTTATTTAACATATTCTCCCCTATCGATGAAGTTGTTCAAAACTTATTACTTAATATAAATAGACGGTAATAATATTTATACCTAATGTTTATAATACAATGTATTTTACTGGATATATCAGAAGTTATATTTCATTGTTTGCCAGCATTTAAGTAATCACTTTGTTTGTTGCTAACTTACTTAAAGCATCAAGCTTGTTTTATGTGAACATTGGTAACACAACTGAACTCTCCAACTATAGACCTATAGCCCTACTATCGCCACTTGCCAAAATCATGGAAAAATGCATACATCAACAATTTCTTGACCACATCCTCCAAAATAATCTACTAGCTGACTGTCAACATGGTTTTAGACCATCCCATAGTACCACCACTGCCCTCCTATCCTTTAAGGACTGTATAAATAAACTTCGTAACAATAACATGCTCTCCTCTGCACTATTTATTGACCTATCTAAAGCTTTTGATATGGTTAACCATCAAATACTTCTCCACACACTAAATTCATTCTCACTTGACACACAAGCACTACAATGGTTCAAGTCCTACTTGGACAATAGACAGCAGTCTGTCCTGTGGGGCAACAACCTATCCAAACATCTCCCTATTACCCTTGGTGTCCCTTAAAAATCAATCCTGGGACCACTACTTTTCTTCATATTCATTAACGACCTTTCCACTATATTACCTCTACCTACCTGCATACAATATGCAGATGACTCCACTTTGATTTGTAAAGCTTCCACCTCATCTGAACTGCACTCCATCACCCAAACTGTATTTAACCAAGTAGAAAACTGGTTCCAACAACGTTGTCTACTCCTAAATGCCATAAAAAACAAACTACTACTCTTCACTCCTACTATAAAATCCACCCCGATTCATTTCTCTATTACATCTATAGCTGGCACAATCATAGCTCCTGACCCAACTACCAAACTCTTAGGTGTAATAATTAACAATAACCTCAACTTTGATTCACATATTAATGCTACAATTAAAACTGTAAACAGAAAACTTGGATCCTTGTATAGGATAAAACCCTTTCTCACCCCAGATGCTAGAGCAACTATTGCCCAGACCCATCTGACCTCCACCCTCCTCTATGCCTCACCTATTTTTACTAATCTTTCCAAAAGTAACCTAAACAAATTGATCACTTCTAATAACAATATTGCCAGGTTTGCTACAGGTTCCCCATTTAGAACTCATCACCGTCTAAATCTCAAACTTCTAGGTTGGCTAGAACTTAATAACCATATTGAATTTCAACAACTCTCCATTACACATAATATTCTATACCAGCCTAATAAAACTCCTATTCTCAAAAACCTCATCTCCCCCTACACAAACCTATCTACCCTTCGATCTGCAAATAAACTACTGGTAACCATTCAGAAATCCCACAATAAGGCAGGTAACTCTCTTTTCTCAAACTCAGTGGAGAAGATTTGGAACAAGCTTCCCAGTAAACTGACATCTCTCTCATCATTACCACTCTTTAAAAAACAACTAAAAATTCAACTAAAATTACAATGGCTATGTCCATGTACTAACCCAGACTAATCCCCCCCCCCCAATATTACCTTTTTTCTACATCTCCCCTCCACTCACCCACCTTGCTGAATTTAGTAAATTAATCCTCTCACTCACTTCTTTGTGAATTATCTAAGACTTTTCTCATGGTAAACATTACTGTATTTTTGCCTTGCTAAACATTTGTACTCATCCACAGTAGAATTAAGTTACGGTATAAATCAACTTGTTGATGGATATTTTCAAGTTTATGTATTTTGGATTGCTTTTTTTTTTTGTTGTTTTGTACTTTTTGTTTGTCTCGTATTTATGTAGATTATAGTGGAGCTTATCTCCCCGGGCCTCTACTGAAAATGGACTTGTATCCAGTTGGACTAGCCCGGTCAACAAATGTAAAATAAATAAATAAATAAATAAATTGATGAAAGTTAGTGCATTTTAAATATCAGTGCATCCCTCTTCATTTTCTACACATAAGGATTTTCATATCTGTAATTTCTTATTATAAAATGAGTGAAATTATAGGTTAAAAACAACAGATTTATTTATTGTGATTAATGATTACAAGTTCCTTTTCCATATTCATAAATTGCCATTTTATGGCATATACTGAAAGTTTTTAGATTTAAATGGCAACATTCTATTTTGTATAATCAGCAAAGGTTAAACTGAGTGGTTATTGCCAATTTAATACTATTTGTTCAGAATGTGATTGTTACATTCTGTGACATTCCTAGTTCAGGCTTCTATTGTTTCCCTTGAACAACTTTGTCAGCTTGATGTCATGTATAAAACATTAGTTACCTTGGTAACAGCTTAAGTATTAACAAGAACAAAAAACGATACCATGCGCTGGGTCAAATGGTTGAAAGAAGAATGTAGAGGTATAACACCTTCACAGTCCAAAAAACAGTACACAGTCACGAACACTGCAGATATAGTAAAAATCAAGCAGTTTAATAATCCAGAACTGTTAGCGCTTTCACCCGTAGGCTTCCTCAGACAGTACAATTCTACATGCTTCATTCACATTTTAAATACAAGGATGTCTCTATCCATTGGTTAAAAAATGTCATGTGCATAGATGCAATAAAAAACTTCTATTAAAACCATATAACTTCTATTGAAACAGTACTAGCACTATACTTCATATAGACTTACACACAAAATACTTATAAATATATATATAAACTGCTTAGAAACAATTTCATAAAATGCTTAGAAACAATTCTATAAAACAGAAGAATATAAAACAATAATAAATAATAATATTCAACACACAAATATAATCACTATCCTAATTCTAATATTATTATTATTATTATTTACATTAAGGTCTGTAGCACCTCTTCTTCTTCAAGAAGGGTGCTATATGTACCTTATCATTAAGTCCGGGGGGTCTATCCACCCTGCATCTAATTATCCAGCTCATTTCCCTTTCTAGGGTATAATTAATAAGATCACCACCCCTAGCATTAGAAAAAACTTCTTGTATAATACAAAACAAAAAGGTATGTTGTGGACCTGTTGCCTTAACATGTCTTGCTAATGCATTTGTATCACTACCTATCCTTATCTGATAAAGATGCTCTCTAATCCTCTCTTTAAAGGTTCTATTCGTTTTGGTCAAGATGTGTTACAAAACCACAATTCAAGTTAAAACAATTATATGAGTTGTTATACGCATTTACTTATATGAGAAAATCACCATGCTTCCCCTCGATGTTCAATATAGTGTATGTCATTTATGACAAGTTAAAACAGTAGTGTTATTATACACAAGCCCATGTTATTAAACTGAGTGTCTACTCTCAATTTAATACTATTTGTTCAGAATATGATTGTTACATTCTATGACATTTCAAGTTCAGGCTCCTATTGTTTCTCTTGAACAACTGTCAGTTTGATGTTATGTATAAACATTAGTTACCTTGGTAACTGCTTAAGTATTATATATGGTCAAGATGGGTTAAAAAACTACAATTCAAATTAAAGGAATTACAAGACTTATTATGCGTATTTACTAATATAAGAAAACCATCATGTTTCCCTTGATGTTCAATGTAATCTGTGTCATCTATGACAAGTTAAGACAGTAGTGCTATTATACACAAGCCCATGCTATTAACTCCTGTCTTTAATATATAAATTCAGCAGACTGCTTCAACTTATATGACGATTATATATTTTATGTCTGGATTTACTAAAATCATACATTACATAACTATTGTGTGTCTTTTTTTTTGTTTTTTGTTTTTTTGACTGTTGCCTAATTATTTGAGAGGCTGTAATGCTTATTCTTATTATTAGCTCCTTCTAAGCATATTTATACAGCCCATAGACTTTAAATTATGAGACCCTTCTAGTTTCTTATTTGTTATAAGTATATTTCCATCCTTGCATACACACATATCAGTACTTCAAGCACGGGCAACAATACCCATCCGGTTTTGCCAGAATGCCATTCACTAGTTCAGGTGGTGTGTTTCCAGGCTGTTCTTAAAATATCCAAACCAATATTTGTCCTGTTCCATTTTACCAGCCTGTTCCATGCAGTGGCCACTCTGCCAATGAACCACTCAACACACCTTCCATTCCCACAGATATTTCCACGAAGGAAATCTGATGACTCTCTAGCACTTCCCAGCAACCCCAAACACCCCTAGAATCAGCTATCCCCATATGCCCAACATGTCCGATCAAGCTCACCTCCCAGACCACTGCAAAAGGTTCTGCACAAGACCAAGTTCTCTTAGTCTTTCACAATAACTCAGACTTTCACTTTTATGTAAGTCCTTAATGTGTTTGGACCAAAATACATTTTAAATATAAAATTGCACTTATTATTATTTTCTTTCTTATCAAGAATCAACTTAATGAGCTAAATGAAGTGTTGGAAGACCATCAATATTTGTACATGTGGTTTAAAACAGCCCTTTTATTTTATATATATATATATATATATATATATATATATATATATATATATATTTTTTTTTTTTTTTTTAAACCAAAAACATTGCCGAGAATCATCTCAGAGGCTCCTCAGAGCCATTACGCCTTATTGTCACTCTGTCTTTGTTATAATAGCCACCTGGGAGCATCTGTTTCTGTTAGTGTGTCTGTGTACTGCATACCAGAGGCTCGCCATGCACCTGAAGGAAAGCTTCACTTCACTGCAACTTCAAGCCTAAATTCCTTCCATTTCAGTGAGGCAGCAGCCAGGAAAAGAACAAAGAGCAAACAGATAAAAAAAAAATCCCAACAAGCCACCACAACAAGAGATAACACATTCTTCAAGCCTTTCCACCTCTCACTCAGCAGATGCATAAACAAACTATTCTCTGCCAAAATGTCCCAAATCACAGTTGTATCCATCTCCTTCCCCTGGATCCAGGCTAAAACACCAAATGTCTCTTCCAAATACACATGCATCAGTAAACCTCGATCATAAGCCACAACCCATGGCTTCCCTGAGGCAAAACAGCAACATGCAACAGCTACCAGACATAGCTGCAGCCACACACACCATGTCAGGCTTAATCAAACAGCACTCAAAGCTATGATACCTGCCATAATTGATGTTAACTATGTTTAGACAGAATAATAATAACATTTGTACTAGATGCCAGACAAAGCTGCATCCACGCACACCATATCAGGATTAATCAAACAGCACTCAAAGCTATACCTGCCATAACTGATATTAACTATGTTTAGACAAAATAATGATGACATTTGTACTAAGAGCTTTCTACTATTATTCAACCAGAATATACATAACATTTCTAAATCATACTTTAACTGAAGAAGGCATTAGTCTCCATGACAGCAATTTTTTTTCAAAATACTCTACTGTTACTGCTATTATATATTACGTTAATTTGTTACATTTGAGTCTGAACTCTGAAGAATGGTACCTTGTTGAATTAGTTACTTAATTACTTAAATTATTATAAGTAAAAACAATGAAAAATGAACAAGATAAGTATTCATTGAGTTCAAGTAGGGGTATATAAACTGCTATGTTTATAATATATGTTGCTTTTTTTGGCTTATATATAACGTAAATAGTAACCCATCTTGACCTACATTTGTTTGTGAAGAATTACTGGACTGTTTGAACATTCTGAATAAATCATTACTGTTTCTCAGTTGTTTAAGAAACCCTTCTTTTTTAAAAAAATAAAAACAGATGATAAGTGATGTACCATATCAGTTGATACTTTGAGATATGTAGTTGTAAGAGTTATTTTTTTGGACACCTGTCTTGGAAATATTTGTTTCTTCTTTCTAGCATCAGTCCATTGATTTGTTTATTTTATTATTTTAAGAGTAGGGGCCATCCATTCCATTTCTGCTGTGTTAGACACTATGTTGTTTTGATGAATATAGTAGCTTTTTTTTTAAGTCATTAAAGGTTCTCATCTCATTGGCAAAAAGTATTTTTATCTTGGCTGGAAAGGCCAGCTGTGCTTTGATGTTGTTTTGTTTCAACAGTTTTATTATTGGCCAGACTTTTTTCCTTTGTTCTAGTATTCTGGAAGAATAATCATTGTCAAACCTTATCAGGCTTTGATTGTATTAGAAGGATGATTGTCTCCAGGCAGTTTCTATATTAGTTCCTTGTCCACAAATGAAAGACATTTATAACTATGGATATAGGTGGAGTATTTGTTGAGTTAGAAGCAGGTTTCCTCAGTCTTCTATGCGCCCTTTCAATTCCAAATGAAAGTCCCTCTTTCAAGTCTAAAAATTCAGGAATCCGGTTTAAGAATGAAATAATGTCTTCTCCTTCAGTGTTTTCAGGCAGACCAATGATCCTTATGTTGTTTCTCCTTTTCCTGTTTTCTAAGTCATCTGTTTTGTTAATCAGCCATGTATTCTGTTTAAGCAGAAATTATTTTTGGAATTCTTCCTCTTTCTCCCTTCAATGTCATTTAGAGAAATCTCTATATTTGTTATTTTTTGTATGTTGTTGTTGTAATAGTTCCTTAAGAGTATCAGTCTGTTTTTGAGAATTTAATTTAAGGTTTTCTAAGTCATGTTTAAAGCCATCCATCTTCAAAGATAGTTCCTGTAAGGCAGATGTCATCAACTGTAGTTCTTTTTTTCAAAGCAGCATCTGGATGAGAATTCCTTGAGTTGTTCATATTCAGTGACTCAATATATCTGCAAATTACTTGACAGGAAAATGTATATTGCCACCAAAATTCATATTTATGTACTTTAGTAGTTTATCTATAGATTTCTGAGGTTTTACATTTGGAAATAATATTTTCCTATATTATTATACTAGTTTATGGAGGTCTCAAAATTCACTGCTCTCAGTTGGCCATCTCACAAAACTGATTTTTTTGTTTGTGAAACACACTTTGGCTTAACAGCTGAGGGCCTGAGTTCATACCAAGCAGTCAGAGAGACTCCCTGTTGGAATTCTAAACTAGTAACTGCAAATCCCAGAACTGTAAAAAGAAAAAAGTAAGAAAATGCAGAACAGCAAATGTTGGACACTGATATTCTCCCATTAAGTTGTTTTTTTTTTTGCAGGGAGGCAAACCCCAACACACTAGAAGTTATATCTATATCAACTCAAAAATCACTTGAAGAAAACAGAATTCTCTGAGACTCAGGGCTGTATTCCAAAATATTCACAGAATTTAGTGGAGTACACCAACAATTTCACACAAAATTTCCTGGAAGTCAAGGAACATAAAAACGTGTCCTGGTCAAATGAATATATCCCAGTGCAATGCAGACACAACAACTAACCAGTGATGTCAGTTCAACTACAGTCAGGTATTGTAATATTATATTCCAAAGAAAAAATATCCATAAGGTTATATATTTCCATTTGCATTATGTGTGTGTGACAGATAGCCAAACAATGAAAAATGTCAGAATTATCTGGGAAAATACTGACAGAAGAGAAATGTACATCAGCAATAGTCTTGTAAAACTATAACATCTGCAATATTGTGTGGATATTGTCATAAAATGCAGACATGTATCTACACACATCAATTGGGGAATCCACTGTAATCTGCAAAAAATTAAAAAACATAAGTAATTACGGGAAAATTGCATCCATGGCTACATTGCCAGTAACAACTTTGGCTAACAATGGGTGTGGACATCTGTGGAGAGCACAAATAATGCACACATCCAAAGAAATAGAGTGATAGCAAAGCAGATGTGAGTTAAGGGGGAAGAACTGAGGCAGGCAAGAGGGATGGCTGCATAAGAAGGTGTGAGAGACAGGCAAGCAATCATGAGTATACTTTTTTGGTGGGAATAGGCCCAGTTTTTTGTTTTTCAGAGAATAGAAGGTATGACAAAGACATGAAAAGAGTTGGTGGTGATAAGGATGAGTGCAAGCTTATAACAAGCAGCACAATACAGGATGGATAAAGTTCAACAATATATATCAAGGATAGCTGAGGTACATAGACAGCACATATATGGACTCTACAACATGGGTTAAGGAAAGATGACAAACAGGGTAGGGATGCCTACCAGCCATGGTGCTCCACAATATTACATTATGTATTAATGCACAAGCAGTGCAAAGATGTTGCAAACTGTGTGACAGTCATACTAATAGCAGTAGAATTGATGGTGGGCATACAACATAGAACTTTAAATGGGTATTGCTGGCATTGCAGTGCACAATGAACATCAGATATCCTCATCCACTAGGCTGTTGACAGTGCAAGTGTAAGCCAAGTGACAGCAAGTCTGAGGAAATCCAGCCAAGGAAATGTAGGAGCAGACAGGCTGAAGTCACATTGGAACCACCAGTCCTGCATGCAATAGGCAAACAACTGCCAAGCAGCAGTACTGCAGCAATAAGCAATGTGGTTATGTGATAAATTACTAACTATATACAACACATAGTGGGTAGGAATTAGAATTCCGATGTCAAAGTAGACGTTACATGCCGAAGACAACATAGATGGTGTTTCAGTGTAGATATGTGACATGCTATGACATCACACAAGCCAAACATACAAAATGCTCAACATGCATAACTCCACCAATGAAATACAATGTTAAATTATCATGTAGAAACCACATGGCGATACAGATGCATAATTAAATAGAGTATGGGTATGAGCAATTAAGAAATGTAAGCCTATGCATGCATAGTTATGCAGGAAGCATTGAAAGTATATCAGGGGAATGTATCACACACAAGTAAAGAAGGAACAGAGATAGAAACAACATGACAATGATCACCACAGTGTGTGGATATGTATTGCATGTGTATTACAGAGTATCATGGTGGCAGAATGTTATGTAAGCCCAGTACATCTGCAGGAAATGATGATACAGTACAAAAAGGTGCACATAAACACACACACACACACACACATATATATATATATATATATATATATACATACACACATCTATATATATATATATATATATATATATATATATATATATATGTGTGTGTGTGTGTGTGTGTATGTGTGTGTGTGTGCCATGCAGATGTTTAACAGACAGCCAAAAGCTATAAAGGAGGACGTGAATGGGTAACATATGTCCACAGTAGTAAGGAAATGCTTGCCTGAAAAAGCAAACACATAAAAACACAGGACAGGCATATCCAAGTAAAAACATTGCACATGCATGTGACCCCAGCACAAGATGGTCAGCAAATTCCCAGCTAGATAATGCAGCAAAGGTCCAATGTTTGACACATGCATTGTGCATCTGTAATGGCTATTAATATGTCCATATACAAATGGCACAAAGAACATAACAGGTAAACAACCATTAGCATAGATACATAAAAAAAGTAACGTTACATGTTGCATACCCACATATGTTCAGCCATGTAAACATGACACCAAGTAGCATGCTACAAAAAGGGGCAACAATATTACATGCAGATGTGTATGATTGATGAAAGGACAGTAGTGTATGCACCACTATGGCAAAAAACTTTCAGAAGCAGTACTCACTCATAATATTACATTACAAGGGGTGACTTGTATGTTGTTGCTGTGGGGGGCATGCAACTGTATGACACTACAAAGCAATGCAGGTGTATTATACAGAAGGAAAACTGCCTAGGTATGTTAACATGTGCAACAGGCAGCAAAGATGTACAATATCAGAAAAGAAGCAATTCAATTTTGTTTTGCCATAATAAGAAGGCTGCAAAATACAGTGATACAGAGTATATTTTTTTTGTCCTAATACCCAGCCTTATATCCTGTATTCAATGAACACTAACTTAATTAAATCCAATTAAAACTTACCCCAATTAAAGAAAACACTTCAATGGCATTCTGTGTTTAACCCTATTGGTGCTAAGGTATTAAACTTTAAAATTATAGCTGACTCCATTCACCATAATTTGTTTTTTATATTTAAACCATAAGCTGATTTAATCTGTCCTAAAACTGTTGCTTCTAAGCTATTTATGTCAGTATTATGTGCTTCTTTATAATGGAAGGCTACAGGATTTTCTTCCTTATTTTTCCTGATATCCCTTAAGTGACCTTTTAACCTGTCCCCAAATGTTCTTTTACTTTCTCCTATGTATACTTTATTACAGGGACACCTTAATCCATAAACTATTCCTGTACTACCACAAGAATAAATACCCTTCGTGCAACAATATTTATGCATTTTCCACATTTCTTGCCTTCTCATATGGTCTTTACCTTATATTCTTTCTTTTGTTTTTGCTTTTTGGCACATTCAGTTGCTGCCTGATTTTTGTCTACTTCTGGATTGATTTCCATTCCAGCTTGACACTGATATGCTTCTTCTAGATTAATCAGAGAAGTCATCTTAGATTTATTCTTCTCATATTTCATTATGTTCAGGTCTTGTGAGGTCAGCAGATATGTGTGGAGTCCCATGATTGCAGATCTATACATGTAAGTAGTTTCAATCTATTCCCCCCTTCAAAACAAGGAATATAAAATCTTGGTATGCGCTGATTTTTATAAATCATTTGGTGAGCATAAAGCATCCTTCTTGTTTTCCTATCTAATCTTTCCAAAAAGTTTTGGTGCCAGTCAATCTCTTGAAAACTATAAGTAAGGACAGGAAGAGGAAATTGGTTTATAGCTTGGATTTTTTTCCTAGATGTCAACTCTGTTTTCAGGATTAATGTAAGTCTTCCAAAGTATAACTTACTAATTTTTATTGACATTTTTTCATGTTTTATTGTTGATCCTTCATAAATTCCCAAATATTTATACACTCCCTCTTGCTCAAGTTCTTTTATATCACATTCATCATCATCATCATCATCATCTTCTCCTTTCGGCTGTTCCCGTTAGGGGTCGCCACAGCAGATCATCTGTTTCCATTTCTTCCTGTCCTCTGCATCTTGCTCTTTCACACCAACCACCTGCATGTCCTCTCTCACCACATCCATAAACCTTATCTTAGGCCTTCCTCTTTTCCTGTTACCTGATAGCTACATCCTTAGCATCTTTTTCCCAATATACTCAGCATCCCTCCTCAGCACATGTCCAAATCAATGTAATCTTGCCTCTCTGACTTTGTCTCCAAACCTTCCAACCTGGGCTGACCCTCTCATATACTTATTCCTAATCCTGCCCACCCTCATCACACCAAGTGCAAATCCTAACATCTTTAACTCTGCCACATCCAGCTCAAACTCCTGCCTTTTTGTCAATGTCACTTTCCCCAACCCATATAACATAGCTGGTCTCACTACCCTCTTGTAGACCTTCCCTTTGACTCTTACTGGTACTTGTCTGTCGCAAATCACTCCTGACACTCTTCTCCACCCACTCCATCCTGCCTGTACTCTCTTCTTTACCTCTCTTCCACACTCACCATTACTATTGATCCCAAGTATTTAAACTCATCCACCTTCGCCACCTCTACTCCTTGCAACCTCACCATTCCTCTATCCTCCCTCTCATTCACACACATATATTCTGTCTTAGTCCTACTGACCTTCATTCCTCTGATCTCTAGAGCATATCCCCGTCTCTTCAGAGTCTCCTCCACCTGTTCCCTACTCTCACTACAGATCACAATGTCATCTGCAAACATCATAGTCCATGGGGACTCCTGTCTGATCTCTTCTGTCAACCTGTCCATCACCATTGCAAACAAAAAAGGGCTCAGAGCTGATACTAGATGTAATCCACCTTAAACGCATCTGGCACTCCAACCGCAGACCTCACTGCTGTCACACTACCCTCGTACATATCCTGTACCACTCTTACATACTTCTCTGACACTCCCGACTTCCTCATAGAATACCACAACTCCTCTCTAGGCATCCTGTCATATGCTTTCTCTTAGTCTACAAAAACACAATGCAACTCCTTCTGACCTTCTCTGTACTTCTCCATCAACACTGTCAGAGCAAACATCACATCTGTAATGCTCTTTCAGGGCATGAAACTATACTGCTGATCACTAATCATCATGTCCCTTCTTAACCTAGCTTCAACTACTATTTCCCATAACTTCATGCTGTGACTGATCAGTTTAATCCCTCTGTAGTTATACAGCTCTGCACATCACTCTTATTCTTAAAAATCGGTACCAAAACACTTTTTCTCCATTCCTCAGGCATCCTCTCACTTTCCAAGATTTCATTAAAGAATCTGGTTGATCTGGAATCATGCTTCCACAGGTATGTCATCTGGACCACCAGCCTTTCCATTCTTCATCCTCTTCATAGCTATCCTTACTTCCTCCATGCAAATCCATTGTACTTCATGATTTACTATCCCAACATCATCCAACCTTCTCTCCCTCTCATTCTTTTCATTCATCAACCCCTCAAAGTACTCTTTCCATCTCTCAACACACTCTCCTCGCTTGTGAGTATGTTTCCCTCATTATCCTTTATCACCTTTACCTGCTGCACATCTTTCCTAGCTCAGTCCCTCTGTCTAGCCAATCGGTACAGGTCCTTTTCTCCTTCCTTAGTGTCTAACCTTTCATACAACTCTTCATATGACTTAGCCTTCACCACCTCTGTCTTTGCCATGCACCTCATCTCTATATACTCCTGTCTACTTTCTTCATCTCTCTGACAATCCCACTTCTTCTTTGCCAACCTCTTTCTTTGTATACTCTCCTGTACTTCCTCATTCCACCACCATGTCTCCTTGCCATCCTTCCTCTGTCCAGATGTGATACCAAGTACCTTTCTAGCCATCTCCCTCACTAGCTCTGCTGTAGTTACCCAGCTATTTGGTAACTCTTCACTGCCACCCAGTGCCTATCTTAACTCATCCCTGAACTCCACCTCACAATTACCCTTTTTAAATTTCCACCATTTAATCCTTGGTGCTGCCCTCACACTCATCCTCCTCTTCTTGATCACCAACATCATCCTATAAACCACCATACTATGCTGCCTAACTACACTTTCCCCAGTCACCACTTTACAGTATCCAATCTCCTTCAAACTGACCCTCCTACATAAGATATAATTCACCTGTGTGCATCTTCCTTCACTCTTGTATGTCACCCTATGCTCCTCCCTCTTGTTAAAATACGTATTCACCACAGTCATGTTGATCCTTTTCGCAAAATCCACTACCATCTGACCTTCTGCATTCCTTTGTTTAGCACCATACCTACCCATCACTTCCTCATCCCCTCTGTTCCCTTCACCAACATGCCCACTGAAATCTGCTCCAGTCACCACTCTCTTACCCTTGGGTACAGTCATCACCACTTCATCCAACTCACTCCAAAATTATTCTTTCTCATTCATCGCACACTCAACTTGTGGAGCATATGCACTAACAACATTCATCATTACACCATCAATTTCCAGCTTCATAAACATCACTCTATCTGACACTCTTTTCACTTCCAAAACACTCTTAGCATACTGTTCCTTCAGGATAAATCCTACCTCATTTTCTTCTCATCCACACCATGATAAAACAATTTGAACCCACCTCCGATACACCTAGACTTACTCCCCTTCCATCTGGCCTCTTGCACACACACAATATACCAACCTTCCTTCTGTTCATCATATCGGCTAGCTAGCACCCAACACCAGTCATACTGCCAACATTCAAACTTCCGACCCTCACTACCACAGTCTGAGCCTTTCTCCTCTCTTCCTACCTTTGGCCATGCCTTCCACCTCTTCTCCTCCTTCGGCCAACAGTAGCCCAATTTCCGCCAGCACCCTGTTGGCTAACAGTACTGGTGGCGGTCATTGTTAAACTGGGCATCAACTGATCTGATATATAAATATTTACTGGTGTCCGCATTAAATTATTTGGCAAAGGTTTATGCCTGATGCCCTTCCTGATGCAACCATCCCCATTTATCCAGGCTTGGGACTGGCACAAAGAAATGCATTGGCTTGTGCATTCCCAGTGGTTGGGTTCTTTTATATCACATTTTTCTCCCAAAATGATGTTTTCCTGGTGCTGCAATTTTCCTGCTTTAAAGGTTGCTTTTGCACATTTATCAAGACCAAATGATGTTCTTATGTCATCCGGAAATGTTGTGACAACTTGCAGTTGTGCTTTCAGTTCCTCATCTGATGAGCTATACAATTTTAAATCACTGACAAAGAGAAGATGAGAAGTCTTTACACTTTGTTGTTTTCTAGGAGCCAAATTATATCCATGGTGTAAGCTGTTAAGTAGACAGCATATGGGTTAAGGGCAAGGCATAAAAGCAGTGGTGACAGAGAGTAACCCTGGAATATCCCCCTTTAAATTTTTAGCCCTGGAAAAATAATTTGTCCTTTATCATGGCTTAATTGCAAAGTGGTCTGCCACTGTTTCATGGTCACTGTAATGCAGTCGATCAGTGTAGGGTGTATTTTTCACATTTTAAACACTCTTTTATCCATGAATGTGGGATACTATCAAATGCTTTTTTGTTGTCAATCCATGCCATACTTAGATTCTTCCCCTTTTATAGTTCTTCACTATGACTTTATGACTTTCTTTTATTGCCCTTTTGTTCTACTGCCATAATTGAGTTTTCTTTCAAATGACTATAAACTCTGTCGGCATCATTTCCCATGTATAGTTTATATGTCATTGGAAGACAAGTTATTGGTCTATAATTTTTAGGGTAGTTTACAGGTTCACTCTTAAGTAGAAGCATTGTGTTTCCTGTTGGTAGCCAGGTTGGTGTCTGTTCGGGCTGTGCATATAAGTAGTTCTTACTCATGGCTAAATCTTCATGCAAAAATGTTAATACTTTTAGCCAAAAGGTAGGTACTGCATCTAGGCCTGTGGTTTTCCAATTAGAGGCTTTTCTTTGTTTCAGTCTCTTTACATGTTACTTCATCCCATTTCATATCCTGTACCTTTAAACTTCTTATTCTTTCTTTTACTTCTTCTGTCCATTTAGCATCTTTGTTATGTTCCACAGGATCTTCATAGATATTTCTTCAAAGTGTATCTATTTCTTCTTTTTTGGTGGTCTTTTAATTCCTTTTACCTTGTTTCCCAGTTCTCTATACAACTTTTTATGTCGTCAATAAATTGCTTATTTTGTACTTTTCCTTTATATTTATCTGTGTATCTTCTAAGTTTTTCCACCTTTTTTAGTTTATTTGCGATAGTGCATGATAAAACCTGGTCTGTTCTAATACTGCACGTTGCTTTTATCACGTCGATCTTTTTTAGTATTTTTGTTGATTTCTTCCCTCATCTATATTCTTCTAACAGTGACATTTCTTGTCTTAATTGCTTTATTACCACTTTCAATATTGATAGTTATCGTATTATGGGTATTTTATTTAAGAACTGGAAAATATTGGAGAGGGGAAATGAAGTGAGGAAGCGAGTGGGAATTAAACCTAATTTTGTATATAGGAAAGGCTCAAATTTTAAAAATATACGAGAGAATATTGGTAAATGGAGAAAGTTAGGTTACATGGTCAAGTGTGGGGCTTGCGTTTACTGTAAATCCATTTTGGAAGTGAGTGAAGCTAAGATTAATGGATTTGATATTAAAATTCAAGGCAAGCCCAGCTGTAA
The DNA here is from genome assembly GCF_019279795.1 of Protopterus annectens. Lineage (NCBI taxonomy): Eukaryota > Metazoa > Chordata > Ceratodontiformes > Protopteridae > Protopterus > Protopterus annectens. Next base: position 1,477,967,852 of record NC_056731.1, on the reverse strand, counting down.
TTCTGTTAAAGTGGTATACTGTGCAATTTGCTCATCTTGCTCATGTTTTTATGTGGGCAAAACTGAGCGTAAGTTAAAGAACAAGGTGGGAGAGCAGCTCTGCGACATTCGCTTACATAAAGACACAAATGCTCTAGCAAGACACATTATGAGCAACTACGGATACGAATTTAGGTTCATTGTTTTAAAAACACTGAAGGTTTCTGAAAGGAGAGGGGTGTGGCCACTACTTTTAGAAAAAGCAGAATTAATCTGGCAATTATGGCTCATTTCCTATTATTGGCCAGGGCTAAATGAAGCCAAGTGTATAAAATGTTTCCTTAAGCTAAAGGCTATAAGAAGATAAATTCTCCTAAGTATTAACTTCAATTATCTACTGGATTATTGTATTTCTTAGGCTTGGTAAGCTTAAGTAGTCCATTTACATTTGGATGTTTACTTAACTGGCTTTTTTCTGTGTGGGTGTGTTCAGGTTGACCATTTTAATTGGCCAGGTTATAAAAAGGTGTGTGTAAATTATAAAGCCTGATTAGATGAAGGTGGCTTTAAATATATTATGTTGAAAGTTGACATTATCTAATGAAGTTCCTTGCAAGTTTTTAGTGGGACAAAAGCGCTTATCATGTTTTTATTGGATTTACTCTTAATAAACCCCTGGACTGCTATTGAAGATTTCCTCTTGGCTTTTTGGTGCTTTTACTTGTTTTGCTTTTCATTTGTTCTGTTGCTTTATAGTTTTCTCTATTCGATACTTCCATGACGATATTCAATTTCTCCCCTTTCTTTCCCTCGCTACCATGTGTTCTTGTGGTATCAGTTATTAATTTAGTTACACAGTAATATATCCTGTTTAATTCTGTTATATCGCATGGATCTCTATGAACAGTCCTAATTACTGTGTTCATTTGTTTTATCACACTTCTGACTTCGAGTTTTATTGAACTTCTGCAATCCATTTCTTTCATTGATCTTAATATGTCTATGTCTATTAAATCAAGGAACTATTGTATTCTAAACTGAGAGCACATTTTTTGTTTTCCATTTCCTGCAGGCATTCTATAGAAAATCCTATAGTATCTTCCCTTGACACATTTTCTTCAATTTCATCCTGTGTCATCCTTTGCTCTGTTATACGGGAACTCACTAGCCTATCACTCCCAAACAGTGACTTCATCAGAGTTTCCAGAGATTCCTGTTCCTTCCCCTGCTGTCCAACTTCAAGTGAACATTTATACTGTTTTATTGTGTAAGGCTCCAAAATATCACATATGGCACCTGACCAATTACTTCCCGTTCCACTAATTTGGATATCCATTGTGCTATCCTGTTGTGGTGCTTTCTGAATGAGATTTTCTACATTGAATCCTTCACTTCGCAGGTACTCCATACTCAGTTTCTGTTTCTTTTACTTCTCCATTCCTGATCTCCTTTTCTACTTTTCCTCTTTGTCTTCTTTTTTTTTTATTGTAAAGTTTTCCATGTCCAGATTCATTTGAATGTATTTCTCTTCAATTATCTTTGGTGCTGCTCTTTTTGTATTGGTTATTTTTTCTTTCTCATTTGCATAAATATTACACCATATTAAATCTTATTTGCTTTCCCATGTCCATATTTCTTCTACAGATGTCTCCTGATCTTCCTTCTTCTCCTTACTTTGTGGACTCACTCCATCAGGCTGTGATGTAACCTGTGTTAGAACGTTTACACCCAATCCTTCACTTCACAGGCACTTCATAACTTCAGCTTCTATTTTTTTTAACTTCTACTTTACTAATCTACTTTCTAATTCCCTCTTTGTGATATTAATTATTTTATTGTGAAATTTTCCATATCTGGATGCCTTTGCCTGTATTTTTCTTAGAATATCTGGGTCTATACTACCATGTCAAAAGACATGTTCACCAAACACGTCTTAATTAACACAGTGATATCAACTTGTCTAAAACTCGAACGGACGAGTCAGTGGATTTTTTCCCAGGGGAAAAAAATCACTTAGCCATCATCAGGGATTTGCCCTTTTCCCCACTTTAGTGCAGTCACTGAGTTGGTGTATGTAGTTAGAGGTGGTGTAGGTGGCAAAGCCCCCCACATTGTATGGTTTGAAATTGTGTTTTTTTTTTCTGTACAGCCGAGCAATTTTTTCCCCTGGGAAAAAATTTGCTGACTCGGCCATTCGGGTTTTAAACAAGTCGACATTACTGTGTCAATTAAGACGTGTTCAGCAAACACATCTTTTGACATGGTAATATAGACCGAAATATCTTTGGAACTGCCTTCTTTATATTGATGAATCTGGCTTTTCCCTTTGCATAAATATTGCACCATATCAAGTCTCTCTTTCTTTCCCATGTTCACATTTCTATTTTATACTTTTCAAAAATCTCAAGGTTTTGTTGTTATATTTTTGCACTTCCTCTGATCTTCTTTTTCCAAACAGATCAAAGTTTCTTGGTCTATATACTTTTTTTCACATATCTGATGTATGAATACAAATTTTTATTTGAAGCTTCTGACAGTTTTTCTTGTAGAAGTATTTTTCTTTCTTCTAATTTCTCTCTTAATTGTTTTGTATATCCTGTGTCTGGAAATTCTGGGATTTTAGCATAACAGTAACAATACATAACTTCTTTCTTATCCTCAATAGTCCACTTTATCATCTTTATGGCTCTTCTTTGGTCTATCAGTTTTTGTGATCTCTGTAGACTACTACTTCCTTCTTCAATTGGGGGGGGGGGGCATCCTCCCCCTGGGCCTGGCCTGGCCCCATTGTAGGAATGTTTCTGTATTTTGAGGATTCTACACTGTCAGCTTTTCCAGTCCTGGTACCAGTGTGCCTACCAGGACTGAGCACTTTTTTTTATCCTGGGTTTTGTGCACCCAGCTATCTTTCTATTTTTTAACCTACTTCTGTCTGTGATATATGCTATATAAATACAGTCTATATATCAGTGTCATCTTGGTGAGATTTTGTGAAAACAGAATCCACCTCATGAAGGTACTCACAAAGACTTGCGGGTGAATTCAGTTTTAGCAATACTGTCCCTTACTTGCTGACTTATCATCTTTCCATTCAGACCCCAAATTTATGTCGCAGAGGGCCCTCCTTGATGGAGTTGAATGCCTCAAATGATGTTTCTGGTTGATCTTCCCGAATGAATCACGAATGGCCTGTGCCATGTCTTGAAAGAACATACTCATTGTGTCCTGCTTCTGCATCTTTTAAACATTTTATTTATTTATTTGTCATTTGTTAATCAGGTTAGTCCACCTGAGCAAGTGGCCTGTTTTCAGTGGTGACCCGAGGAGAAAAGCTCCAGACAGTTATTACATACTTACAAAAAATAAATCGACCTGACAATGAAGTCTTATGCAAACATTACAATAATGTGCTTTACATGAGAACATTAGAAATTTACAAAATGCCTGAGAATGAGGTTTACATAAACATTACAATAATGTGCATAACATGCAGTACAAAAGTTAGAGTTTTTTTTAGTCAACACAAAGGGAAAGAGTTGTAAATGAGATAGGACACTTTTGATAGGTGGGTGTTAAAAGTGTGAGAGGTAGTAAGATGGGAATTAAGTGGGATCATTGCAGTGACAGGTGTTGGCATTTAGGAGAAAAATTTTAAGTTCAGATTTACAGAGATATGTGTTAGAAATTATTCCGAGGTTAAGGGGTAGTTTGTTCCATGCACTGGAAATACTATATTTGTAAAGAAGTTTATCATTGTTTTTGTTTGGTTTATAGGTGCCCAGAAGGAGCTAGTCAGAGCTGTGGAGAGTTCTGAGAGGGGTATAATGTGGTATTAGTGAGGATAGAGCAGGACAGCAAAGGGTTTTAAGAGTAGAGTATGAATCATTTGCAGCTGGGAGTGAAGCAGGCGTTCGGTAAGTCAAGCCACTAGAGTTGTTTTAGTGCATGGCAGTGATGAGATTTGTAGGGTTGGTTACTAGCAAATCTTGCAACACTATATAGTATGATTGACAGAGTTTAGCCAAAAGGGTAGATTATAGATGTGAAAAGATGGGGAGGCATAAAGTAGACATGGAAGAAGGAAGGCCTGAGCTAGTTTCTACCTAGAATCAGGAGCTAAGTATTTTTTATGTCTGTAGAGTTTTTGATTGGTCTTTTTGATTCAGTGCTGAATATGGTTATCAAATATTCTTTTGCCATCGATAATAACACCAAGAAGTTAAGTATGTGGGTCAGGTTGTATGATAGTATTGTCGAGAAAAGACATTTTCAAGGGTGGTTTGAGGCTAGAGAGGGTTTTTGGAAAAAAGAGTAGTAGCTTTGTCTTTTGGGGATTTAGAAATAGTTGGTTGTCAGTTAGCCATTTTTCTACAGACAGGAAGCTATGTTGAATGGTAGAAAGGAGGCTAGAGAAACTGTCAGAACAGGTAATAAGGGTAGAGTTGTCCACATATTGTGTCAGGGTGGATGCTGTACTGGAAGTATGCAGTTGGATTGTGAAAATATTATAAGAGTAGAGAGCCAAGAATTGAGCCTTGAGGCACTCTTGTTTGGATTGTTAAGTAAGGGGAGCAGGTAGCCTGCCATCTTACTGATTGTTGTCTATTAGTGAAATAGCTAGTGAACCTTTTAATAGTAGAGGGAGATAAGTTGAGCTGTGATAGTTTATTGAGAAATTTGGAGTGTGATATGGTATAAAATGCTTTAGAAAGGTCAAGAAAGAGGCAAGAAACCATTAAATGTTTGTCCATTGGTAACCATTGGTAAACATATTGCAGATCTGGTCACCCAGGCCTTCAGGCTGGTAAGGTAGAGGCTGCTATCACTGTGGGTCTGCAGCAATGATGGCCCATGCTAGCCCCAGTCTCTCATCATTATCATCATCCTCCTGATGTCTTCCCAATCCTCAGAATAGACAATCTGCTGGAAAAGGTAGAGCTTGCCATTGTCTTCTGTGATGGATGAGTGGACTGGCACTAGTTCTGGACAGTAACTGTACATCATTAATTTATACATAAAAGAGCATTAACAGTAAAAGATAATATCAATAAGTATAATAATATAACAGACTTACAGACTGTGCACATTATTGAATTCTTATTCATGTGATGTGTTACTAAGGTGAGAATTAGACCATTTGTAATCCTTTTGTCACAATGTGCAATATATCCAACCATAACACATTATAAACATGTCTGTTATGTTAGATTGCTATAGGCAACACATTCACAACAGATCCATGTAATTCATAATGCAGTCAGATAATTGAATAAATGTGACAGACAATATAAATATTTCATTGCATAGAAATACATCATGTACATTGTGTGACAGTGTAGTGTCTGCTGCTACCAATGGTGTTTAAGAAATCTTGTCAATAGGCATTGTTGAAGTGTATCAGAACGGAGCTAGGAGACATCAGAGGGCATGTCAGAGCAACATATAAAATGGCCTGTAAAGATTCACATAATGCACATGCACAAACATCAATATCATAATATCTCTTTGTGTAATGCACGTCAAGGAATATTATATTCAGAGGTATCACCACTCCGTAACAATATGTAGTTATAATATGTAGCAAGTTATGCAAAGCTCACTGAACAATAACAGCTTCATCATTTAATGAATGTAATTAGTTTGCATGTGCACACAAATAAAAATGTAATCAACTATATGTTGTATAATGAACAACACCAAAAATTCCTCTACAGGGTGATTGTACTGAATGTGTATAACACATCTGTCCCATAAGGATGCATTGAAATTATAAAAGTAACAGTATCGCCCAATAAGGATGATTACCATATTCAGAAGAAAAGCTTTCATGTTGTACTCATCATGTGCCTGACATGAGAGCATATGCAGCACTGATACCATCGCAACACACAGATAGCAATAATGTAAGTTGAATCTCATATATGACTGAGTGAGTCCATAAACCAGTTTCCACGATGACACTAACTTAAATAAATCAAATAGGAGATCAGGATGATATGTTTTACATGGGCATATTTGTCAATAATAGCACATCTGGACAAAACACAAATGCTACAAAGCTAAAGCCCCACTAGACAGGCTGTGAGTAACTCTAGAAAGAAGTAAAAGAGAAAAAGAAATGAAAAGAGATCAACAATTGCCACCTAGTCCACCTCAGATTGCAATGATTAGCAAGCACACATGCACATGCATGCACGCACACACACACACACACACACACACACACACACACACACACACACACACACACACACACACACACACACACACACACACACACACACACACACACATGTTGAGGAGCTACTATGACAGTAGCACAAAATGATGACACAGTAATATATACAACTTCTAATACATAAGTTCATAGGTGTGCACTAGGCTAATTGCCCTGGAGCCTTTACAAACCTAGCCCATAGAAGTCGCCTGGCATCGTGCTGCCTGATGTTAGTTTCCAGTGCCTCTATCAAGTAGATCCACTGGAGTGATCCCTGGGGTGAACTTTCTATTTCCATCCACTCATCAAAATTTCTCTTGAAGAGGGCCAGTGAGGTGCTCTGTTTGACATGTATGGGAAGTCTATTCCAGAGCATGGGCAGTCTCTGGGTTGTGAACCTGTCCCTCCAGCATGTTTTGTTGATTGTGGCAATGAGGTTGATGTCTCTGGAGCATGTGATGTGGAGGGATTGGGATTTCTTTAGATGTAGCATTTCTAACAGAGCTGGGTCAGACATGGCTTTGTAAGTCATGCAGAGATCACCTCTTAGTAGACAATATGAGACAGAAAATAGCTGGAGTTTTTTTGAGTCTGTCCATGTAGGATCCTCTTCATGAGGTACTTCTTTGTCCTTTCCAGCTGTTGCATGTGTCTAGTGAGGTACATGTCAAATGGGGCATTATACTCAGTGATTGGCCTTATGTGGGAAGAGTAGAGAGAGATGATGATCTCTTTTTTCTGGATGCAAAAGCCTCGGTAATGAGATGTGCCACATAGAAGGACTTTCTGACCACAGTGACAGTCTGGTGGTCAGAAGAGAGGTTGCTGTCAACCTGTGTCCCCAGATCTCTTATAACACCTTCAGTGTTCATTGGGCTCCCATCAATGTCATAATTATTGGGAACTGAGTTTTTCCCTAACAGGATGATGACGCATTTTTTGGCATTAAGCTTAAGGCCATGGTTTCGACATCAATCAATGGTCTCAGTGAGGCCTTTCTGTATGATGTCTACATTACTTGGGGAGTTAATAATGGCTCCCAGGTTGCAGTTGTCTGTGAACTTGGTCAGCCAGAGTCCTTCTGTGTTGGCCTGGACTTCTGAGAAGTATATGCTAAACAGGAGAAGACCCAGGACCGATCTTTGTGGGACTCCACTTGTGACTGGTCGGCAGTCTGACTTGTAGTCCACTACTTTCACACTGTGGGTTCTATCTGTGAGCCAATTTGCAACCCACCATGTGATATAGGGGTTGATGCCTAGTTTGGTGAGTTTATCAATAATTCCTGAGTGTGGAATGGTATCAAAGGCCATCAATAGTAAAGCCCCACTAGCACACAGAAAAGTGGTATGTAAGACAGTGTAATAAAAAAAGAATTCAATCAAATACATAGGATTTCAACTCCAACAACCCTGATACTGAAATGTCAGATAATCCATCCAATACATGAACATGCAAGTTATGCACACCATGAATTCAGCCAATAACTGCTAAGGTTCATTTCCTGGCTCTCTCTTCAGCATTTGTATGATTATAAGGAAAATAAATATTAACTGACAGCAATGATTCTGTGTTATGAGATTACATCTCTGTCAATGTTACATTAACTCTGCATAATACTGTTAGAAGAAACACATATAGTTTGCATACTGTATTGTATGCTGTCAGCAGTAGGCACCAATCCAGCACACATATAACTTATATATAGCCATTCAAGTTTAGAACAAGTAGAACACAGATGACTATCATTTATGTTGTGTCTGCAAACATCATCTAACCTAACTATAACTACTTAATTCTTTTAGGATATTTATGAATGCAGGGTACATCAAATCATGTGCAGAGCAAACGTGATACACACTAAGTTAACAGATAGGTAATATGCTCTGTTGAAGCACTATGCGAAGGCAGTCATCAAACCTGCATGAATGGATGCCATCTGCATACAACTTTCAAACTGCAGATAGAGACATGATTAGTCATACAGGGTAAAAATAAGGCTGAAAAATAGTGACACATACCCTTTCTCCCATCTTAGCACCTCAAGTCTGTGCATCCTTTCTATGCAGAGGGTTCAGTTGCTGTCTCTTTCCTCAACATCTGCATGAATAAATGAATAAAAAATATTAACTGACAACAATGATTCTGTGCTGTGAGGTTAGATGACAGTTAGTGTCACATTAACTCTGCATAACATAGTCAGAATAAACAATTTACATGATAAAGCAGTGTGATAAATGCCTAAGTTACAGTTTGTATAGAAAGAGTTTTATTTGAGAGTGCAAGTATATCTCATATACTAGGAAAGGTGACTACAAACTAGGGGAAGCTAGACTCCAACATGTGGCATTCATTTGTAGATACACCAGTGAACAGAACCCTACCAGTCTAGCTACTTGTTCTATAGCTTAGAAGAATGTTAACAGTTATTCAGTCATTTTTATCTGTGACCACACAGTTAACATATGACATATGGTACCAGGTGACCCTTTCTACCCATGCAAAATGATATACAAAATTACAGCTGGGTAAAATGTGAGACAGGCCCAATGTATCATCAGAAGAATGATGTGGACAGCATTATGCACATTGCTGAGTAATACTAAACACAGTTAGTGCCATGTGCACAATAAGTAGTAAGGGGCGACCATTAAAATGGCATCATATTCCCCTCAGTAATATACGAGAAGTATTATTACTGTCAAATAGAATACAGCACAGAAATGTATGAACGAGGCATATGCTGACACGTTTAGAAACAAATATACATATTAATTCTATCAGAAAAGTGCACTTAATGACATTAGTAGATATCTTCACATATATACAAACCAATGCAGACATTCAAATGTAAACAAAGACAAAGTTATACAAGTCTGTTTGCAATTACTTAGGTATATCTATATATATATATATATATATATATATATATATATATATATACATATACACAAATATATTTATATGTAAAAATATGTAAAATTATATTGTTCTGTATCTCTTTCCATATATATATATATATATATAGATATATATATATATATATATATATATATATATATATATATATATATATATATATATATATATACAAACATATATATACATATGCACATATATATATATATATATATATATATATATATATATATATGTGTACATGTATGTATATATATATATATATATATATATATATATATATATATATATAGATGTTATGTGTTACAAAGCATCCCCAGGATTCAGCAAGCTCTGCACGGCATGCAGGAATAGTGCAAGAGCTGCTGCAGGCAATATGGCTGCCGTGCGATCCAGGAATAAGCTCCTGGGATGTGCATGAGCGGTCCTGCACTATTCCTGCATGGACACAGCCCCTGCATGCTAATTACCTCATTTGCTGGTGAAAACCATGCAAATGAGATGAATTAGCAATCCAGGAAGCAGGCAGATGTCTGTGTAGGAATAGTGTAGACTGCAGAAATGTATTCTGCCAGTAGCTGAATGCATTTCTGCAAACAACCAAACGGAGACATGATAGCTCATACAAACACATGTATTAGAAGGGTTATGCATGCCAAAAGCCAAATATATGGCCATAGGCATGAAAATTAATTTCAAAATTATAAAAAAAATAACTTTTTTTGTTGGCCGATTTTGGCCGTTTAAGCGCAGGGCAGCGGTGCGCAAACGGGATTGTCTCAAACATTATAGAAAAAGCTGGAAATAAGCTTTTAAACCAAAATCATGATTTTGCCATAATAGTAAGTGGCATGTATAAGACATCAAGACCATGGAATAGTGGTTGCTAAGGAGGAAGGCTGAGTGTCGGTTTTGTAACCATGCATTAGCAGTCAATCCCATGCAAATGAGGGCAATGATACTGAATCACAGATTACCCCTCAGTGCTAGCTTGCACTCAACTGTGTAGGTGCTGGTGCGTTAAGACCATGGTGTAAGCATAAGAGCTAGATGACTTCATAAGAGTGTGTGTCATGCATGCTGTAAGCTTATTGGAGCCCGGTAGCCCGTGTTTGCACTTAGCTAAGCACAGCTAAGGCAGGATGTGTGTCCAAGGCTGCATTGCCTTCCACTAAGAAATGCAGAGTGTGATCGTGTCCAGGGAGGGCCAGTTTCTGCTAAACAATGTTTACATTGCCTAAACAGGTGTGCACGGCGTGCACCGGGTTTAAAAAAAAAAACAGGAAATAGCAGCTACATTCACATCTGAGTACTGGGTTTGCACGGTGCATCTCAGGGTTTAAACAGGAAGGCAATGGGAAGGGAAAATAGCAATAAGATGGTATTCAAGGAGAACTAGTATAGCTGGCAGGTGAAATGTATCAGAACCAACCAATTACACAGGCAGCAGCGCAGCACACTACTATAAACTATGGAAACACCTTTCCCTCTGTTTTTTCCCACAAACTCTACACCACCGCTGTACACAAACAGCGAGATTTTACCTAATAAAAGCAACAAAATGATAGGAGCTCCTTTTGCTCTCATAAATCAACATGTGGAAAAGGCTGAGGGTGGTGAGGATGACAATGCTGACAACCAACCCACAGTGTGGAGAAGGAAAAGGGTGTACAGACTCAGTGTAACCTACCAGGGGCTACATGAGTTGGAGATAGTGAGGCACGATAGGGTGGAAAGGGACCTTTTACAGCAAATAGTTGAGCTATGCTGGCCACGCCTCACACACAGAACCCACAGATCGGAAACCCATCCCAGTGGATACCAAGGTATGTGTAGGCTTATGAATACTAGCCAGAGTTACATTCCAAAGCCAACTGGGGATATCATGGGGATCTCACAGGCATCAGCATCCAGGGTACTTCACCAGTTCCTGTATGCCATGTCAGGACATGCCAGTGAGTGCATATATTTCCACAACACCCATGAGGCGTTGACCAGTAATATGCATATCCTCCACCAAATAGCATAGACTGCATGCACATATACATCAAAGCACCACCCAGCGAGTGAGGTAGGGTCTACATAAACCGCAAGGGCTTCCCCTCCATCAACTGCCAGGTCATGTGCGATCCCCAGGGCATTATAATGAATGTGTGTGCTGGCAGCCCTGGAAGCTATCACAACTCCCACATCTGACATATGATACAGCTGTACCAGAGATTTGCCAATGGGGACATCCCATATGGCCACCTAGTGGGGGATGCTGGTTATGCACTGGAGCCATGGCTGAAGCCACCCATTAGAAATGCACACACACCTGAACAAGTACTCCATAAAGTGGCACACGCACAGACCAGATTCATAACAGAGCATGTGTTTGGGATGCTCAAGTCATGGTTTCAGTGCCTGGACATATCTGCTGGAGCCTTGCAGTACTCACCAGCTACATGTACCCAGACTGTCATTGTATGTGCCATGCTACACAATATGATCCTGCAGAAACAGCTGCAGCAGGAACAGCATGGGGCAGGGCCACACCCCTCCACCATTGCAGAGGCCAGCACAGGCACAGAGTGACTTTGAGGAGGAACAACCTGAGCCTGGCCCTGTAGGCAGAAGGAGGCATGCCCAGTATGCCCAGGCCTTGGCAAAGAGGCAAAGCATAGCACATACACTGAGAAGGTAGGGACCTAGGGAATGACATCTCTCTCTGACTCAGACATACAGTAAAAGGGATGCCAAAAATGACACTACCTGTGCTTAACCATGTATAGGGAGTGTACTATGTGCATCTGACATAGTCAGCCCTCCAGCACCATCCTCAATACTGGCACAGCCAAAAAGTAAGTCACTCTCACTATCAATTACTGAATGGAGTAGTATGTTCTGCTACTTGTATCTATAGTATGGATTTGAGCATGCAAGGGAATCGGATGGCTGAATGGGATGGCAGCAGATAGTAGACACCTATATCAGCAGCATGAAATCCATAACAAATACTGGTGTCAACATAGTAGGCAGTACTAGACAAGGTGCCAAAACCCACTGCAGGACATGTGGTGGGCCAAATATGTTTCCATAGAACACATACACATGCATGATAGTGAGGCTCACATACCCAACAACAGTCTCAGCCAGCAAGACAGGTGTAGACAAACAGAAAGAAAGGCTGTGCTAAGGCCTCTGACTGAAGGCAATGGAGAACAGCCCCCCTCCTGACCTACACAGGCAGACTAAAACATGTCAGGCAGTGGGATGTTAGTTCTGAAGGGTAAGATGTCTGAAACTGAAATGTAGGTCAATAAAACCTAGGAACTGTACTACACTGATATGCCTCTAATATGCATGATAGGTCAGAATACAGAATGAAATAGAAGCCAACAGAGTACCTGAAATACCAGTACAGTCATAGCAAATGTTTACAATTGTCAGTTGTGCCCCCCCATAATCCTATGTAGCAATGTAGTAACATGTACATGTAGGTAGAATAACAGTGGAGCACAGACAGACAGCATGTAGGCATGGAGGGTTGTGTCCCAGTGGTCAATGGCCAGTACTGTTGATGACAGGGTCAAGTTCTCACAATCGCGGTGCCAAATACAATGCATCCCAGCAAGACACAATCCAGCAGTAATCCATACTGATTGTTCAGATGAAATATCTGTCACAATCTGAAAGATGGACATGGCATGAATGTGGGCCCAGACATACAAACAGTACACAGTTGGAAGTATGCTAGACAGAGAGTGTATGAAATGTTACTGTCAAATGGACACACCATTGGATTTGTACATACAAGTTAGAAGCACATTAGCTGACTGTGTCATATGGAATACTGATGTAGTCTGGCCAAACAGTGGCAGACCATAAAAGGCCCAGGTATGAAGTACTGAGAAACTGCTGATGTCCCTACACAAGCCAGTATAAGGGGAATGCCCCAAGTATATCTGTGAGTCAGCTGCAAGTAGCTTCCATAGCACACATGCACTCAGCTCACCCCACTATCAGCCACAGGTACCTCACAGGTCATACTCTTGCTGTTGGGAATGAGTACAATATGACCCCCACTTCCGTATGGGAATACCCACAAAATGCAGCATGCTGAAAAGGTGTCCCATTCAGGTGTGTCCCTAGCTGTAAGCAGCACCCTGCCATCATCCACACCAATGGATTAATATAGACAGAATGTATTGCCATTAACACCTTGCTCACCTACCCTGTCACCCCAGGGGAAGACAGTGGCTTGCAGCCTGGGACTGTAGGAGTGACAGAGTGCACTGGCCTGCTACAGATGGTCTGCATCACTACCAAATGCCCTACAGTCATCTGGCAAAGGCCTGTGTCTTGCCCATACTGCCAATGTATGTTATCTCATGGACTCCCAAATAATGACACAACACAGTCCACAGAACACAAATGCAAGGCCATGTCGACAAATCTCAGTAGCATGTTCACCATGTCCTATTGCATGAACTGTGGACCGACCCCTAAATACTGCTGGGATGAAGTGATAACTATAGGGATACTTATCAGATACTGTTTGCATATGTTATGAAGAGGATAGAATAACAGATGGGGGTAGAAGCATGGATGCCATGGAGGGTGTGAAGTTTGAAACTCTGATGTGTGCACATACTATTCCTGCCTGCAAACACAGGAATGGGTGGCTACAAACCTGCTCATAAACCACAATGTGAAGAGGAAATTACCAGAAATATGAGCCCTGCCTCTGGGTAACCTGTATGAATCTGTACAGCTGCGAAGTATGGCTACAATAGGATATGGCCATTCTATCACACTGATAGATGTACAAGCATGGGATGCTCAGCCACCACAGTACCAAGGTGCTGGACCATTTTACACAGACCCATCAGCAAGTGTTTGCAGCTCCACCTCCAGAAAGTTATGATTGTGCAAGAATATGTAGGCTGTAGACCACAATACTGGAAACAGCTTCATTCATCTTGTATTCCCAGGAAATTACTGCGAGCAAGTATGTATACCTGTCAGTAGTTGATGACATAAAACATCACAGTGTAAAACAGTACATATGTCTGAATATCTCTGCTAACACCAAAACCATGTAGCAGGAGCAGCACAGACACAATTATTTACAGTATCCCACTATCCTTTGCCCATTGTGACCCCATATTGTCAACCTATCTACAGATATCCTGCAGAAACAGGTTGCTAGCTGTATGTGTAGAACACAAATGCCTGCACTGGAGTACAACCTCCTTGGAATGGATTCACACATTCAATACAGCAGGTCGTACTAGGCATGCTCCTACACTTAGAGAAATGAAGCCCATGTCTGACAACAAAATCCAGAAGGGTAATACTGGGCATGCTCCCACACTTACAGAGATGAAGCCCGTGTCTGGCAACAACAGTGGACTATACATATCTGTCAGTCGCAGATGTCTCTGCACACACTCCACATTGCACACCAGTCATGCTTTGCGCATACATCAGATAGGAATACACACATATATCCAAGGACAACACACTATAATAAGTCAAACACACACATGCATAGATGTGGGGAAGAGAGTGACAGACAGTGAAAAAGAGCTTACCATCATGAGGCCTGTCCCACCCAGCACACATCCAATTGGCCAATAACACATGATGTGCAAATGTCTATCACTGTAGACATTTGCTTCTGGTAGCCCTCTGCAATATAGTGTCTGTGATGCATGTGATAATTATGTAACATGGCAGTACAAGCCATTATATATCTAGCAGTTGTATACACAATCCTGTCAAATGTAAAGTTGTGTGTGACTGAGTGTTGTATGTGTGCTTCTAGAGGAATGGTTTATGGCCCATTCACACACACTGCACTTCCCATTGCCCTACTTTAGCAAGTCTGCTGATGTCATTCACCTTGAAATATACCTTTGGAGTAGGGGTAGCCCTTTAAGCTCCGTGGTGTGTTCTATAACTATGAAATGCTATAGTGTGATACACTAGTTAGGTAGGAGTTCTAATTCCAGACTTGGCAATTATGAAACTCTGTGTGTGTTTATTTGTGTGTGCAGAGATCAATGCTTTTGAGGCCACAGCCACTATACTTTCCATTGCCCTACTTTGGCAAGCCTACTGATGTCATTCTCCTTGAAATACACCTTTGGAGAAGGAGTACCCCTATCCGATCTGTGGTGCTAGCTAGAACTGCATAATGCTGTATTGTGATGTACTAGTGAGGTAGGAGTTCTAGTCCCAGACATGGCAACTGTGGAACTCTGTGTGTGTTTGTGCATGTAGGGATCAATGCTTTTGAGGCCATTCACAGTCACTACACTTTCCATTGCCCTACTTTGGCAAGCCTGCTGATGTCATTCTCCTTGACATTCACCTTTGAAGAAGGGCTAGCCCTATAAGCTCCGTGGTGTGTGATCTAACTGTGTAATGCTATAGTGCGATGTGCTAGTGAGGTAGAAGTCCTAATCCCATCCATGGCAGTTGTGAAATTCTGTGTGTGTGTGTGTGTGTGTGTGTGTGTGTGTGTGTGTGTGTGTGTGTGTGTATGAGGATCAATGCTTTTTAGGCCATTCACAGTCACTACACTTTCCATTGCTCTACTTTGGCAAGTCTGCTGATGGCATTCACCTTGAAATACACCTTTGGAGAAGGGCTAACTCTATAAACTCCATGGTGCATGCTATAACTGTGTAATGCTATAGTGTGATGTACTAATTAGGTAGGAGTTCTAATGCCAGACATGGCGACTGTGAAATTGAGTGTGTGTTAGTTTGTGTGTGTAGGTACCATTGCTTTGGAGGCCATTTACAGTCACTACACTTTCCATTGCCCTACATTAACAAGCCTGCTGATGCCATTCACCTTTAAATATATAATTGGAGTAGGGATAGCCCTGTAAGTTCTGTGGTGCATGCAATAAATGTAGTACACTGTAGTAGCAATACATAGCTAGGTAGGGGTTTGAATGTCAGTACTGACATGTGTGTGTTTGTTATCAGTATCCTGTGTGGAGGTAGCTGTGATTGTGTAATAACAGGACTCATTGTGCGATGGGTTTTTCAAACTTTTTATGTTGAGGACCTACTATATGTCACAATGTCCACCTTACAAGGACAACAGATGTCAAACAGCAAAGAGGCCGGTGTAGACAATCCATATCCCTACATGTGACATTATGAATTGGGGAACAATATAGGCAATCCTTGTATTACACAGAGAACACTCTCCACCGATGTCTCATACACAAACACACTTCGGTAGGCAACAACCACTACATTGGTAGTTCCCTGCATATTGCCCACAGATAGTAACCACTGTGTGATTGCAGTGGACTACAGAGGACATGGCACCCTGTTCCATCCCTACAATAGGCAAATAATTGCTTACAGTTGTCCTTTGCTATGTTACCCATTGGACGCCTGCAACAACTGTAGAGTCTGCAAATGTAACCCACAAAGGGAATACCATGCCTTATACACATGCCCTGTATGGACAGATGCCACTAACACCCATTAAATACCCGTATCATGCTGTCAAAGTAGGTGCAGGCACGACCTCAGTTTCATAGCCATTTCTTACCACATGATGTCAAGAATGCCACACCAGATGATAATCTGTCCACACAACATGCCCAAGAGACCCTAGGTACACTTCCACATGTCACACAACATGCATGTGGGACATGTGCACAACCCAGACACTGTCCATGTTATGGAATATAGAACACACATGGCGAGCATTGCACAGCACTGGCCACCCACAATAGTGACCCAGATGAGTGGATGGTGAATACATTACCCACCTGTGTGGGCCAATCCAGGGTTACACCCATGACCCATACTGGAAATCATTATCATGTGGCCTGATGCCAAGGTATACCCTTTGCCTAACCTTGTACAGCCTTCTGGCACAGTCAACTACTACACACCTGTGAAACAATGAACCCATGCATGCCAGTACTGGTAAATGTGTGTGTGTGTGTGTGTGTGTGTGTGTGTGTGTGTGTGTGTGTGTGTGTGTGTGTGTGTGTGTGTGTGTGTGTGTGTGTGTGTGGAGATTAATTATCCTGAAGCCATTCACACTCACTACACCTCCCATTGCCATATTGTAGCATGCCTTCGGATGTTAGTCACCTTGAAATACCCTTTGGCAATATATCACCCAGATAAGCTCTGTGGCACATGTGATACCTGCATAATACTGTAGTGTAGCAAACTATTTAGTTAGGTGTTCTAATCCTGACTCTGCCAACTGTGATAATGTGTGTGAGTCCCTGAGAGAGTGTGGGTGTGTCTTCCTTGACACCTGCTTTTGTGGACAGCCACATGTACTACACTTACCTTATCCCTCCTTTATTATTGTTGCTGATGTCACTCACCTTCAAAGATACCTTTGGATAGTGCTCCAACATATAAGCTCTGTAGGGTGTGCAATAACTGCATAACACTGTCATAGCAATACATAGTCAGGCAGGGGGTTGAAACCCAGTACTGGTAAGTGTGTGACTCAAACATGCTTAGCTCTTACTCTCCTACCCCTTCCTTTCTTACTTTGTCTCTGTCTGTCTCTCTCACTCCCTCTCTGATGGATGTGGAAAAGTACATCTGCTTTGCTTAGGCAGCAGCTTGTGCTTTGTAAGTGATGCTCATGATCAGCTGATGGTCTGTGCTCAAATTGCAGTCCACCACAAGCTGATTGCATGTGGAACAGCTGTGTTATCATTCCTATAGCCAAATGCATGGAGATACACTCATATAACTAAGCAAATCATGTGGGTGTTGGCCATTTTCATTCACTGTGAGCAGGACTTCATGTGGGTGTTTGACAAACAACATCACAAGGGTAGTTGGATATACCTCTTACAACACACACTGTGGAAACAGGCCAACAAATAGGAGGGGGATTTTCCAGACATGAGGACGGAATGTAAGTATTGCTCTTCTACATTTGAAGTAATGTTGGTTTAACAGGATTTGTGTGGATCTGGCTGGTCTACATGATTTAATATCTGTTATGACAGTGTTATGTGGTTGGGGAAATTCACACCTGTAGGGCTATCTACAGACTGGCCAGTGTTTGGAGTCTTATATGTGTTGTGTTACTCACACATTTCCTATCTTTAATAATGCAGTAGCATACTCTGTGGATTGCAGTCAGTACATGGTGACAGCCATGTGAGTTACTGACTTCATATCCCTCAGTAGACATATGTCACAACAAACCGTGTTACACCTGTAAATGTATGAGTTTATCACAGCAACAGGTTAATATTGGCCATGTGTTAGTGCCTCCAGACACAACTCTGTCAACCTTTGTGCATATGAGTACAAGTAAAAGGCAAACCACAACCACGAACTGGTAAATCCCAATCACTGTTTTCCAAGGAAGACTTCCGCTCGGAGAAAAATCACAACTTATTTTATTGCCATACAACGAGTTAAACACAGAAGATACACACAAAAAATACGCCAATGATCTGGTTAAGCGCTTTCATCTGCTACCATGCAGATTTCATCAGAACCAGTGAAACAAGTAGTAACAATCTATTTAAAGGGTTTTTGGCGCCAAAAAAATCATTAATTAACTACAATTGTTTTTAAAAAACATACTTTTAAAGAACATTTTAAACTACATTTTAAGCTTATAAATATTCAATTTATACAATTTACATAAAACCTGCTCTCCATTTGATGCATGTTATATGATGCTACTGGGAAGAATATCTCAAATGATTTGAAAAGTGACAAAATGTAATGGTTGCCATTCTTAAAAGTACGCAATATTAAAGGGAAAATAGTGTAATTAATAAAAGGTACATCTGCCTAATATAATACTACCATGAAAAACAAACATGAAAGATGTATATATTTTGTCTGTACATATTGAAACCTAAAAGAAGTTATATGACCATGAAGGAAAAATGTATACATGTAGTAAAACCTGACTATCAAAGTTTAATTGATTATAGCAATTGATGTGTTGTAAGTAAGTATAAATAAGTATAAATATAAATGATAAATATGATTACATAGTATAGAATATATACAAGTCCATAATGTATATCAATGGATAAATAAATAAATAAATAAATGTACAGTGTGCCAATAGGTAAAAAATATATTAAAATTTTTAAAATCCTAAGTGCAGTGTAAAATGGGAAGGTTAAACATCCAGTAAAAGGAAAGGTTTAATGCTTATGAAATCGTTGAGTCCGGGATGGGTGGTGGCATCACATATTATTTGCCATTTGCTTTCTAATAGGGCAAGATAAGTTTTCCAATTGCCCTTTAATTCTGTGTTACTTATCTGGTCAATGATGCTGAAAAGGAAACTATGCTCAGGACCTCTATCTAAAATGTGCTTACTAAGGGTATTTTTAACGTCTTGTTTCTTAATCTTGTATAAATGTTCGTATATTCTTGTTTTGAGTTTCCTTTCAGTCTTCCCTATGTAATATGCATCACATGAGATGCATTTGGCAACATAAACCACTCTTGGGGTGTTACAATTCCCTCCCAAGCTAAACAAGCGTGTCTTCACTGTATTGTTTAACCTAATGACATTAACATTGTTAATTTCTTTACATTGCTTACAAGTCCCACACTTTCCTGTGGATGTGTACTTCTTGCCCTCATTCTTCTTTTCACAGCAACAGGTTAATATTGGCCATGTGTTAGTGCCTCCAGACACAACTCTGTCAACCTTTGTGCATATGTCATGCAGCAAGAGGTGCATATGTTCAGTACATCATTATTTACTGACATCAAACCTGATAATAAGCCAGAGAGATACCAGACTGCTGGACATGTTATGTATAGTAGACTTTATATTTGAGGAGAAAACCTGAATATTCTGTTGTAGTGTGTACAGTAGTGAGATCTGTGTACTTATATGATTGTCGACAGAGTGTGTAAAGTCTATATGCACCTTGGCCTGTGTACAGACTGCGGTTGATGTCATTGTTCTTGGTCCTGTGCTATGTGATGTTGTATGCTGCTGCAGTGTAGGGTACCCTATCGGCGTACATGTTTGTAGGGCCAGAAGACACTTGTCCCATACCACAGTCAGGCATTGGAATACACTGTGTATTGGCCCAGTATATGTAGGGTTGGTGTGTAAGTGGCACATAGGAGGATGGTGTTGTTCACACAGTCCATATACTGTAATATTAAGTATGCTTACCATATGTGACTGTGACTGTGTTCAGATTGGTTGTGGGTATGCACTTTCACACAGGTGTCTGTTACTCCATGCTCTTACATGTATATAGAGCCAGCTATATTTGCAGGTACTTGTGTATTCCCCCATAAGAAATGTAGGCCAGTGTTGTGGCAGTCTGCCTGCAGTTTGCACAGTGCTTTGTGACATGCCTAGCAGCTCAGTGTATTTCCCCAGTTTGATGTTATGTCCAGATATTTGTCACATGTACTGTTGACGGGCCACCATAACTGTTGTGTATTTATGACAAAGAAGTGGGATGCTGTACAGATGTATGTCACTAACTAGTGGGTAGTATGTGGGCTTGTGACCTCTGCTCCTCCGGTTATTATGTGTCAGGACAGACAGGTGTGTGTGACTGCATAAACTGTGAGAGCTTATCTATTCCAGTATTTTCATGATATCTCCATTTACATGGCTGTAAACATCCACTTTGACAGGCTTGGTCCACACGTCATGCACTAAGGGGTGCTGTGTATATCTCTGGACTGACCAGAGTGTGTCAGACTGTCCACATTTATAAGTCATATCTCTGCTGTATTCTACAGGATCATCACTGTGATTTGTGTGGTACTGTACTCTGATGATCTTATGATTTCTGTCAGCAACTGATGGCATACATGTCAATATCAGATGTGACCTCCCACACAGAATTTCTATTAGGACAACCCACTGTTACAGTAGCAAAAGTCTACATGTATACCTGCAGTACATATATGACATCCCCTTGCCCTAAGAGGTTGTGACTATTGGTGCTGAGGTATGACTCCACTACATGTTATGGACATATGTTATACATATATGTATATTTCTATATACATATATAGATGTATATATCTATACACACATATATATATATATATATATATATATATATATATATATATATATATATATATATATATATATATATATATATATATATATATATATATATATATATATATATACACACACACACATATATATATGCATATGTATACATATATATATATATATATATATATATATATATATATATATATATATATATATATATACATATATAATATACATATATATATGTATATATATATATATATATATATGTATATAGTCAGATAGATCTATATATGTGCATATATATAAAACACAATATAGAGAGGTATAGCAATACATATATATGTGTATATATATGTATACATATATCTACATATATATATATATATATATATATATATATATATATATATATATATATATATATATATATATATATATATATATATATATATATATATATATATATATATATATATATATACATATCCTTGTTATGTGTATTCTGTTGCTAGGCAGAACAAGGGTTTTTGGATACAGAGTGGATAAGGCAGTTATGAGCAGCATGATCACATTTCAGTCTGATAAACTAGCAGGGTATTGACATTTTTAATAAGTGTATTTAATTCCATGTACATAAAATGTGTCTATGTGCTGTTATTACAGTAGCAAGGGGTGAGAGTCTACTGTGTGGGAATCCTGAGTATATATGACTTCTGCAACACTCTTTTCCATTTTAATGTGTTACAAACATGGGTAGTATCCCAGGTTATATGCAGTCACACTGGCATATAGTGTATCATTACATTACTACTGTTGACAGTGCTTTGCCAAGTAAGAGTAGATCGCAGATTGTAGTAATGAAACCAAACACCCTTGCATGCAAAGATAGACTGTGAGTCCTCAATGTTGTGTCCTTGGTGTGTGAGCTGTGTGTCATTAAATATTTCCTACTGGATATTGATCTGACATGTGGATATTAACTGTAGACTATTGCATGTATAGGACATGTCATTGAGGGCTGCCGTCATGTAGTAATGGCATACCTATCAGTGTCAGATGTCTGTCAACACAGTCATCCTACTGCATAACTAGTTGGCTAGCTGATATCTGTCTGTCCTCTGTACAGATGTGCAGATGTCAGGACTCCATCTTGGCTGCTTACAGGCAATCTATGCTTGAGTGACACTGACATGTCTGCCCAGCTGTGTTATGAATGCCACAGCTAGGAATCCACAGCTTGTATGCACCACGTACCATGGATACCCTCAACCACAGTACCACAGTCAACAGAACATGCTTGGGTACAGGTCTCCAAGATGGAAAATGACCATGTTATGTAATACATGTTGCATACATGTCAACTGGAGCACCTCACTGGCCCTCTGCAAGTGGCAACCATATGATTGGATGTTGCATGTAACCCTCACTCTGAGGATCACCCCCATGGCATCTGTTAATAGATAACCTGCTGGCAAATGGCAGGTGGCATGATACCAATGTACACACAGCCCATACTCTTCCCATCTCTCCATGGACAATATCCTGGTACACACCTAAGAACATCTGAACCTATGGACCCCATTGCTAACAAATGTGTTTGTGTGCATTAATGTGAATAACAGTGTCTATATGCTTGTAGACCTGTAATTGATAATACCCTGAGGCCCGTCACACCCACCGCACCTTTCATTAACATAATTAGATATGGCCACTGCTGTAACGGACATTACATGTACCTTGTTACACTCTTCACCCTATGGGCTACTTGGAGCTTGCAGTACCAGCACAACACTGTTGTACAAATGGGTTGATAGGCATGGGTTACCCTCTGAGTTCTGGCAAGTGTGTGTATGTGTGCAAGTGTGTATATTTATATGATACACCATTCTGAGTCCGTATTCTCCTAATACAAAACACC
Organism: Protopterus annectens; assembly: GCF_019279795.1. Classification (NCBI taxonomy): domain Eukaryota; kingdom Metazoa; phylum Chordata; order Ceratodontiformes; family Protopteridae; genus Protopterus; species Protopterus annectens. Next base: position 1,477,944,792 of record NC_056731.1, on the reverse strand, counting down.
TTGCCACACAGCATTAGGGATAGTGATGTTGCTGACTGTAGGAGAGCCATGACAATGCATCACCTTACTATCCCTGTGGCATGTGCATTCATTTCAGATCCCTGTAGTAGCACTCTTGCGATAGACAAGGGGTTGCATTGCAGTCCTGGTCAATGTGTGATGGTGGGTATGTGAGAGTATTATCATGGGTTTCAGTGAGTATAATATCCAATATGGGTTGTGGGTGCTGGGTATACTGTCTTTACACCATGGTACCCCTAGAACATGTCCCATGTTCCACTGTATGAGGACCACTGTCCCCATCAACAATACAGGTAACTGATAACACTATCCAGCCCAGCGATGCATATGCTGTGTGCAACTTATCTGCAATGAATGGACACACTAACAAGGTAGTTAGCACTGATAAGCTCAGGTCTCTCAGATGTGTGTATGACAATGTGCTTGTCAATGTGTATATGACAGTATGTCACACTATGTATTGTTCATAAACAACCAGTACATCCCCCATTTCCATACTGTACAGGGCCTGGTGATGTTCTTCACTTAAGATGTAATCTGGAACACACCTTATCCTAAAAGCTGTGTGGTGTGTGCAATTAAGTCCATGCACATCAGTAGCACTACATACCTAGGTAGGGGTTCTAGTCCCAGAGTTACCGAGTAAGAGTGTGTGTGTGTGTATATGTGAAGGGATCGACTTCAGTTTCCAGAATATGCATGTTTCAGGAGGTCATCTGTCTAAGAACGGCCTGTCAAATGCTAACATTTCACAGGTATGATCTTGTGGAGATTCATTCCATCACAACTAGTAGTAGATATGTAAATGCACTCTTCCCCACTGTATAGCTGTACAGAAATACTGGGGTTGGTATATATAGCTGGGTGTGGATCTTGTGCACACAGTCACCATCATTGCAGTTATATCCCCCTGCTTAGTTGGCTATAATGCTGTACAGCTCATGCTAACGTGTCAATTAGTTGTCAATCACACTGCTTGCAGTTCTACAACACCTCACACCCTCCAAAGGGTAGGGCTGCACCACCCATACCAGCACACCTATGTTTACCAAGTTGAGGACTGCACTACATTGGGGAAGGGGACATGTACCCTGCCACTACCATCATCAATGACATTAACCTAGCAGACTGCTTATGTCCAGATGTGTTGTTGTGCCTATTCTGTCTTGGTGGAATTACATAGGCTAAAATGGGTTCCTTGCAAAACTACATACATCCATGTGCACAGTATTCTCTGTGTACTGGATAACACCAAAGCCTCTGTGTGTGTTATACTCAAACATGTGGTGTGTACCACCCAGTATACTTACCACTGTTCACTGTAGAAGGGCTGCTGCCATCAGCCACCATGCACTCACCTGTATACATCCCCAGACCTATCAGGCATGTGGCACATGCAGTAACTGTTATACATACCTGTGACATGTGTTCAGCTGTACCCAGGATATGGCACAGTCAAGGTGTCACCACACTGCCATACCCTCTTGTAGGAAACAACAGAAGAACAACATCCTGCTCACACATGGACACCTACAACACAAATGGAATACATTATGGAGACCACAATCACTCAGTGTTAATAACAGCTATAATGCATCATGGCTGGACAGCTACACATCCTGACATGTAAGCATTAAACTTTAGTGCTGAAAATGAGTTACACAACATTACATTGGTACACCGTAGTGCAGTCACCCTCTGCATCAGAACCATATTAGCCTGTCCCTGATGACTGGGGTGTGGCACAGGTATCATCATATGCACAGGGTGTGTTGTTGGTTTGCCAGAGACTTAGGCTGAGCCATATGTTTGACATCATGTGTGTGTTAGGGGGTTTCATTATTAATTAGGCTTCTGCAATGTGGTGTGTGTGTAGGTATGGGGTTGCCCTAGCTGTGTTGATGATGTGTGTGTGTATGCATGCACACAGTTCTGCCATGTGGCTGCCCTATACAGGGGTTTGTTGGACAGTTGCAGACTGTACCTGGTAGGGTGTGCAGTTCACTGTCTCTGGCCACGGTCATGAGAACTGTGCCTGCCAGGGGTTCCACGGGCACCACCAGGTGCAAGTCACAATATGGTACCATCCCTTGATGATGACATATGTCTGCTGGATCCAGGTCCCTCTTGGGACTGGCCAGGGCCATGTGCACATGGTCTGCTGTGTTGTGGTGTGGACAGTGCCCCCCCTGCAGTGCTGGGGCTGGTACTGCCACTGCAGAAGCAGCTCTGACTTTGTGCATGTCCACATTGACCTCCAGCTGTTAGTGTTGCTGGCCTATGTCCACGTGGCTGTCACATTACTCCCACCATATGCTCAAACACAGACATTCGATTGTCGAGGATTCCCTCCATCTCACCCAACCATCTATCCATGACCTCTGCAAAATAACGGTGGGCACCTGAAAGATCATGGAAGTTGTCAATAACAGTGGAATGAGTAGCCCTCTGCAGCCTCAGACCTTGTCTGGTATACCATTCCATACGTGCCTGCACCTTCATGATAGCCTGAAACATGCGTCTGGTGCCACCAGATGTGGCACTTCTGCCAGGGGCATGATGACCAGCAGCCCTCCTATGAGCACCCCTGTACATCTGCCTGTGTGTTACCCCATCGAACATTCAGCTATGGCTTCTGTGTCCAGACGTACATGCCCTAGACACCACACTGTTCTGCCCCATGCTACCACCTGCCAACTGTCCCTCATCTATGGCCCATGGTGATGGGGTATGTATAGGCAATGTGACTGTGTGCGGGGATGAGGTGGATAACAGTGGGATGTCAAACGATGGCACAGCTTCATCCCCTAACAACCCTGCCTGTGCCTCAAAACACCTATCATCATTGTCAGTGTCTGTATGGACACTAACATCAGTTTGCCTGCAGGATGGACCCTGACCCACGTCACCACATGTGAGTGGAAAACAAGAAACGCACTTTAAGACCTGTATATCATTGCTTAACAGTACACACACACACACACACACACACACACACACACACACACACACACACACACTTAAAGGTAAGGTTGCACAAAGATATTACACACAGACCTCTCATTACCCGTCAACATGCATAACATATGGCACTCAGCAGCATGCAATGCAGCTATAGTCAATCTCTGCTACCAACATTATACATCTCTGTGATGCATGGGTTGTGTAAGTAGGTGATGCCCCTTCCCCTGGAACACACTGCACCCATGTACACAGTATTGCTGTGCACCTGTTCTACACCCTGACATGTACTGTGCACCATAGCTCACAGGTGTACACTCCACTGGTGAATGTGTATACGTGTGTCAGTTATGTTTGTTCTGCTGCTCACAGCCCCTATGTGTTTGTCACATACCTGAGATGATATGTGGACATATGTCATTAGTGAATGCCTGATGTCTGATTTACAGATCTCATCATCAGCGGTGCATGTATGGCCAATAAAATACAATTACACTGACAACCTTCAAAACTTACTGTGGCTATTAGGAGTGTACACACCCTTATTGACATGGCACCCTCTTCCCTGATATTCCATGAGGCCACATTACTGCATATGTTAACATTACATGAACCTGATATATGACATATGACCTGTGCAATCAAATGCTGTATCAAACAAATGTGTTAGTTGTGCAGATGCTGATTAAGATGCATACAATTTGGGGGTGCATAAGTGTGCACACCATTATCATGATGGTTTGTTGCACCAACTGTTAAGTGTACTACAGCAGTCACTATTCCTGGAAGGGGTATACTAGTATGGGCCATCTGCATCAGCCAGTATTTGGTCACTCTGCCCTACAAATGCCCCCCAACTTTGCATGATTGCAAGGTCAACTAATGTGCACAGCCCTTGGAGGTCACACAATGCCGTCACTATTGCTGTGGAGTCAGGGTTATGTCTGCCACAATTCATGACCTTGACTGTGTGCAGATACAGTTATTCTTAGTGAGCTTTGGATGTCTGCTTCTGTTCATTGTTGTATTTCAGGATGACTCCCCTTCCCCATCCTCAGCCTTTTTGCAGATGCTTGGCAAGTATGGGCTACACATGTGTGTCATTTTGCAGTGTGCCAAATTAAGAACACCATGTGTACCTGCCTAGTCCCTGCTAATGAATGACAGACATACAGGTGTACACTGGTACCAGCAAGGTACAGATGGGGATGGTGGGCCTGAGGTGGGGTGATGTGTTGCTTGTGCAGCACATGTATCTTAATTGATACTGTCTGTAGGTTTCCAACTTGGTCTTGGTACACCATTACACATTGCAACACATGCCTTTGGGGGACTTTTTATGTTATGCATATGCTACCTGTAGAGATCCCTGGCTAATGTTTCCTGTGGAACAACTGTCCCATCTGATTACCCTAACCCATGGGCCACACATATGCAGAGTGCTGGCGATTGTCGGCACAGGTACTGCACAGCCAGTACTTGCTAGACATTCCTGCAACTCCCTCAGTGTTGCGGCATGTTACTAGGCAGCCTGCATGATCAGTTTGCAAAATGTGACATCTGTCTTGGATGGCCATCTGTTTATTTTCTACATTAATCTTGTCCCATA
>NC_056731.1:1477915201-1477935201 GCF_019279795.1 Protopterus annectens | reverse complement strand
TAAGACACATTAAGGTATATGGCTATACATTTTCATACATTTCACCATGGGAACAGTGGTGGGCTAGTGCTTACTGTCTTACAGACAGTTCTGTTTGTCAGTGTCATAGTGATGTTTTAGGTTAAGCATTATGTAACAGATACATTTTCATTGTGACAACTTAATTCTTTTCCCCTTAGGGGTTGAGTACAGAGTGTAACTGGAGGCTGCTGAACTACATCTGTATTAATTCGTGTTGATTGATTCTTATACTTGAAGGCCTTGGCCTGGACAGCAACATATGTTATGCTTTCAGATTAATGTATAAAATGCTCTGCTTGAGAGTTGCATTACTCAGTTATTATGTATTTCAGACACCTAACTTCTATATGAAATGGCATATACAACTGAAATAGTACACAAATAAACATTTCTATGTATGCAAACCTGTGTGTGGTGTCATATCCTTTGACTTCTCTGTGGGTATATGTTTCTTGCAATAATTGTGTTTTGTATGAGAGAATCAAACACTGTCCATTTTAAAAGGTGGCAACTGTAGGAATACTGGCTGTTCAATATGCTGTGCACCCTCTAAATATGTATCTTCCTATACATATCTGTATGTAGTAATATACGTATATGTGTATGTATGTGTAGATATATATATATATATATATATATATATATATATATATATATATATATATATATATATATATGGGTCCCCTTCACATGATTGACTTTTCACAAAGTAAAAATTCATATGGCTGAGACCATATGATCGACTTTTGAAAAGCCAACCATGGGAAACCGCTATCTCTGTACAGTGCGGAATGGGAAACTTTCCCTCCTCCGGACTATAGTGTGATCTCAGAGTTGGTATATTTAGGTTAAGGGAGTGTGGGGGTGGACCCCCGAGTGGGTGCAGGGGGGCTTGCCCCCTGCTAACAGTTTTAAGGTAAGTGTTAGTTGTGTTTATTTGTGTTTATTTTACATGGTCGACTTTCCGAAAGTCGATCATATGGACTCGGCCATATGAAAGTCGACTTTGTGAAAAGTCGACCATGTAAAGTAGACCCATATACATACATATATATATATATATATATATATATATATATATATATATATATATATATGTGTGTGTGTGTGTGTGTGTGTGTGTGTGTGTGTGTGTGTGTGTGTGTGTGTGTGTGTGTGTTTGTGTGTATGTATTACTGGAATGTTTACTGCTTCCACATTGTACATTCCCTATGGTAGACAGACTGTTCTGCATGACATGTTATTGATATCATCCTGACATCATACAGCCGAGATGGATTACTGTTAACTTCTTGTGGCTATGTTGTGCAGGGTCATGGGTATGAGACTTGCAATTGTTGGTATTATGTTGCAAAGCAGATCTGTTTGGCTGTAGAGGAGGGGAAGATATCACTAATTAGAAGCGGTACTTAATTTGGGTCCCCCCACGCCCATTAATGGTGCCCTTGGTCATATATTTATTTGTTGTGTTCCTTTATATATATATATATATATATATATATATATATATATAAATACATATACATATATATATATATATATATATATATATATATATATATATATATATATATATATATATATATATATATATATATATATATATATATATATATATATATATATATATATATATATATATATATATATATATATATATATATTTATATGGGTCTACCTGACATCATCGACAGCGGAAAACACCGACAAGCGAATCGCGGGCACCAGAAGATCGACAATGCAGAAGCCCGACGCGATGGATGAAAACACGGCCGAGGATGCCGACATGGGAAAAGGCTGTGTAAGTATGCGTAGTGACGGACGTTAGGGTGCGAGTAAGGTAAGTGTGGATATTGACGGTCTGTGGGGATAGGGGTGAGTTAAGTGAGTTAGGGTTAGGGACTGGGTTAGGTAAGTGTGCGGTAGTGATAGTCTTTGGTTTAGAGGCTGGTTAAGTGAGTTAGGATTAGGGCGCCGGGTTTGGTAAGTGTCACAGTAGTGATAGTGTTTGGGTTAGGGATGGGTTAAGTGAGTTAGGGTTAGGGACTGGGTTAGGTAAGTGTGCGGTAGTGATAGTCTTTGGGTTAGGGACGGGTTAATTGAGTTAGGGTTAGGCCGGGTTAGCTGAGTATGTGATAGTGACGGACCTTAGGGTTAGGGTTTGGGTTAGGGTTGTAGATAGTTGTGTATGTGTGGTTTAGTGTGGGTTTGTAGGGATTTTGGTGTGCTTGTGTTGTGTGTGTGGTTTTTGAACAGGGGATGTGTTTTGTTTGTTGATTGTTGTTATTGTGGTGTGTGCAGTGTATAAGGTTTCGTGTTTGTGTACCGTCGGTGTCGGTAATTTAGTTGTCGGTGTTCTGGGGTGTCGATTATGTCAGGTAGAACCATATATGTATATGTATATGTATATATATATATATATATATATATATATATATATATATATATATATATATATATACATACATACAGACATGGACATATATAAATACATTTCCCCTACTGTTGAATGACTGTGCTGGATGATATGTTTGAGAAAAGATTAGATCTCTTTACATCTGACATGGCTTAGTGGTAAATTACTTCTGCTATAGTGTGTAGGGGCCTAGGCTTGAGACTTACAAGGCATGATTATTTTGTTGCTGGGCAAAGCAAGAGCTGTTGGAGGCGGAGTGATTAAGGCACTTTAAAGCAGTTGTAAGCGGGTTTGCATGGGTTTGCTTGGAGTTAAGTGACACTTACATGAGCTCACCTTTGTTTATGGCTGCTTAAACCCAGGCTAATTTCAAATAAATTAAAAAATGAAAGGGAGATAGGAAAGTGGTGAAATTGGGGCAAGCAGTGGGACAAACACAAGGAGAAAATAGAAGGGATGTGCAGGATGGGTGTAGGAAAGGACCATAGCTCTGCATTTCTTTGGCAGCAACAGCTGCTTTCAATGTGGGTAAATTACAATTTGGAGCCTCATACCCTACAGAGAGGTGTGTCAGCATCATACAATATGGATGATTGGTAGGGTTAGATTGTGTGATGGGTGCACGTCTCTGGGCGAAATGCAGAGCTATGTATGGGACGTGTTCTTTTTGTGGGACAGATGCCCTTTTTTTTAAAGGTGAGAGTGGGATGTTACGGAAGGATTATTGGTAAGTATGGTGAGGGCAGTTTGGTAGAGAGGTTGCATTTGCAAACAGACAAGACAGACAAGACAGCAGACAGGGGCAGTGTATGACACATGGCGGGTAAACACCTTAATGGGGGAGGGTGGTTGGGATTCTGAGGCTCATGATCCCCCCAGATGGTAGTAGTGGCACTGATATCCCTACCCCATGGCAGTCACCACTACTCCTTCACAGCCCTGAAGGTGGTTGTGCTGAGGGCTGAGCTGGATGGGCCACCTGCCCCTCTAGCTGTGACAGCCTGCCCTCCACCTGGTGCAGGCAGTCATCCAGTTTCATCTGGAGGACACTGCGCACCATGCCACAGACCTCATCCCGGGTGACAACATCCTCTCCATGCCCACTTGCAGAGGGGGTGAGCCCCATCCCCTGCAATGGTGTCACCTGAGGGTGGTGCAGGACCAGCAGATGAGGGAGGTCTGGGTTGGGTCCCAGACATTCTGGGACCTGGTGCCTTGGGCAGGTGTGGTGGGAGAGGTTGATCTGCTGGGATCTGCCTTCCCATATTTGCTATGGTGTGGAAATTAACAATGAATATTGGTTAGTCATGCACAACACATTACAACATTACATAAGGAATAACTGTCCGTCGGATTGCACACTGGTTCACAAAAAATAAGTAATTCCAAAGTAGAGTGAATCGTTGTGCGCGAAGTGGGTGTAAAGCCGTGGCCAAAATTAACTCTGATAAAATCCAATCTCCCAGGGTAAACTGTAAAATCCAAAAGGATAAACGATATGCTTCCAAGGATAAAATTCAAGCAAGTGGATATTTATTAAGCTTCAAACAAACAAACAAAGTAAAAAACAGATGAGCGCTTTCACTAGATACTAGCTTCTTCAGATCGTTATACAGAGTAATAAAACTTCATCCCTTATATAAGAATAGCATCTGACGTGCATAATTAGATAATTAACAAAAATTAGTAGTAAAGGCAAAAACTCTCTAAGATAGTCACAGCTTATGCAAGCGTATCTATCTAAGTCTTTTATTTATAGTTCCTAGTACCAAAAAGCCTTTAATATGAATTTCATTTTTCAATATATAATATATAGAGGCATCTATGAATATTAGGAGAATTCTCATAAAAAATATATTCTTTAGAATAAAATGAATGTAATTCATCTGCAAGATATTCCAGAAATTAATACAGGCATAATGTGGTATTCCGAAGAATGCTTTAAAATGTTGTCAACCTTAGATACAATGTTGTCATATTCATAATGTCAAATTCATACATATATATATATTTAATAATGTTCATCAATAAAATAAACTTTAATTCAGATGGAAAATATATATAATATAATATGTATAAATCTACTTATTAAACTGGTTGTCATGTGGTCTATTTAGCGGTCTGCTCAGTGTGTACATCATTTTATGTAGGCAAAACTAATAGATGCCTACGCGATAGGATCAGGGAACATTGCTATAGCATTAGGAAGGGAAATGTTAACAATGCTTTAGCCAAGCATGTTCTAGAAAAGGGATCTGAACACACATTTACATTTAGAGTGCTCGAAGCTATTACACCAAACCCGAGAGGAGGAAACATAAAATGTCACACTGAGGATAGAGAAAGCAATTGGATAATCTCACTAAGAGCGGATAAAGGGCATGGGTTAAATGAAAGAGCTTCAATAAAACCACACCTGCGACAACGAAGACATATTAAATAATTTGATTAAGGCAATATGTTTCATAACCTAACCTCATAAACACATATATACACATATTCAAATGTCATTGTGATACAAATGTCCAATTTCTTTAAACAGATATACACTATTCAGGCATAACATATAACAGCTCCTGATGAACATATTGGTTTAATACATACACATATATATTCTTTACACTTGAATATCATATATTTTCATATATATTCATATACACATACATTTTTCTACATTAATATTAAATTCACATAAACAATTTCTTCATTTTTAACTTATAAGACATTTATATTCCATTTATATTCATACTTATATTTGTATTTATATCTATATTTATATTTATATTCATATTTATATTTATATTTATATTTATATTTATATTCATATCACTTTTTATATTTTTAACCAGTTTAATAAGTAGATTTATACATATTATATTATATATATTTTCCAGGTCATTACAATATTGTTTCAAATGTATTATACATATTGATGCTGATTTCAGACATCATATGCATTTATTTACACCTTTTATATATGTGCATTTACTCATACATATATTTTCAGTATAACACACACATCCATAATTACAACTATACTCATTTTCTCATAATCACAGTTACATCTTTATACTGATTATGATATATATTTCGTCATCAAATTACATTGCACATACTTACTAAGTTATACATTAATTTATTGGACTACATACACATTTATTTCACAAGATACACACAAGATTTATTTAGATAGATGGGTGTAAAATATGTTTTTAATATATATATACATATGGTTTTAATTAATATTAATATATATTTTTACCTTCGTACATTTCAAATGCATACATACATTTTGAATATGACATGAACACATTTTTTAAATATTATACATCACATTTTAATATGATATATCTTTTAGTAATTAGTATATACATGATGTATATACAATTCATCTGAATTAAAGTTTATTTTATTGATGAACATTATTAAATATATATATATGTATGAATTTGACATTATGAATATGACAACATTGTATCTAAGGTTGACAACATTTTAAAGCATTCTTCGGAATACCACATTATGCCTGTATTAATTTCTGGAATATCTTGCAGATGAATTACATTCATTTTATTCTAAAGAATATATTTTTTATGAGAATTCTCCTAATATTCATAGATGCCTCTATATATTATATATTGAAAAATGAAATTCATATTAAAGGCTTTTTGGTACTAGGAACTATAAATAAAAGACTTAGATAGATACGCTTGCATAAGCTGTGACTATCTTAGAAAGTTTTTGCCTTTACTACTAATTTTTGTTAATTATCTAATTATGCACGTCAGATGCTATTACGCTATATAAGGGATGAAGTTTTATTACTCTGTATAACGATCTGAAGAAGCTAGTATCTAGTGAAAGCGCTCATCTGTTTTTTACTTTGTTTGTTTGTTTGAAGCTTAATAAATATCTACTTGCTTGAATTTTATCCTTGGAAGCATATCGTTTATCCTTTTGGATTTTACAGTTTACCCTGAGAGATTGGATTTTATCAGAGTTAATTTTGGCCACGGCTTTACACCCACTTCGCGCACAACGATTCACTCTACTTTGACATTACAACATTAGTCAAAATAACATGCGTGGTTGTTTCCATTAACCCAAAACAGTGCAATTATAAACAGTGCCATAGCAAACAGATCCCATGCTAATATAGAATGGCATTCAGGGTTGCAACAGCATGCAGTTAGTGGTATGTCAGGCAGGCAATACAATGATTATTCAACAGGGGATAGTAGTATGCACACAGTTTAAACAATGATAAACCAAATGGAACAATGGTCCCAAGAGTAGAGGTTTGTTTAGGAACATACCCATGTTGGTTTCAGTATGATGATTGGATCAGTTGAGTGGTTGGGGAAGGGATCAGATTCAGTTGACAACTGGTATCAAGTATATTTGTCAGTACACTGCTATATACTACTCTGCATTCTGACTACATTTACACTCTACCTGGACCATGGGGCTGCTACAGCACACCAACAGCTGTAGATATAAACAGAGCTATTGTAGCCTTTTTTTTAGTTATACACATCAGACCTGTTTCTATACCAATTTCTTTACCTGTGGGCCTGTCCAGATGAACTGTGTGCACATTACTTTGCGGTTTCTACACATATTTCAGATTCACATTTTAGTTGCAGGCCCTGGAGTGTGTGTTGTGTTTTTCACATACATGTACTGGGACATTCTCTGTGTGCAGGTTTCTTGTTAACTGGGGAAACTATCCGTGGCAGTGTGACACTTGAGGGGCTTGTCTGGGCCAGACTGCAGATTGTGGATGTCTAGCTTGCATCTCTTTGTAGGACTGGGGCTGATCAACTTAGCAAATGACACCTTTCGTGGTTATACACATCATACTAGTATTTCTATTCAGATTGCTTTACCCGTGTGCCCTGTATGGAAAATGCATGTGTTGCAGTACATTATTTTTTCTATTCAGACTGAGATGAGATGTAATTGGTGGTCCCTGGATTCGAACTGTGCTGTGTGTGCAAAATTTAACTACAAGCTTAGTCCTTATCAGACTGAGTTACTGGTATGTTTTGCTTGTGTCATTTCTATCTAGTACTTATTTTTGTGCACCGTAGTTTTATTATCACATGTTGCATCATTTATTTCCCATTTTCAGTACAATATATGCATACACAACAGATATTGGTGTCACTTTTTGTGAAACATGTGCACATTAGCTAGATTTCATATTTCACTGTTTTACAACTACATACTGCAATTTAGATTCCTGAGTACACAGAGTTGGTTTTAGGTCTGCACCTGTTAGCCTTATACATTTCTCAGTACATTCACAGCTACATACAGCTATAATTGAAAGGTTAACACAAGACAATGCTGGCAGACAAACAAGTAATACATATTCTGATGGGACTATGTACTGTTGCTTTTTTCCAGTTATTTGACATGCCCATTCTAAAGTATGCAGACAAGCAGTGCTAAATCAGTTCACCTCAGTTAATGCATTCTGCAGGACATAGACATTTCTATTTATCAGGTACAAGTGAGATGACACACACTAGTGTTTGGGATCACCTTTATTAGTTTTGATATACATATCTGTGTGTGACTCAGAACTCCACAATTACTATTCCTGCATGATCTGCACAGGGGAATGCTTTTCATTTCAAACTGTTACAGTAGCCCTGACATGGCACTTTCTTGGCAGGTTCACTCTGACACAGTTATACATATTTTAATATTCCTCTCCTGCATATTGTACCTTGTTTGCTACTGTTATTTGTCTTACACAGCAGCTGGGAATACTCCATTGTAATACTGGCAGCCTGACACAGGCATTTATTCCTGACTTTTACAGCACAATTATATATACAGGCAGTACTACCATTACTATAATTTTGATTTCTTACTGCTAATAGTAGGGGTATTTTGTACTCACCATACTGTCGATGTAGCCAGGCCATTTGCTGTGCATAAGCCTGCACATTCTGGGACCTCTCCACAGCAGCTGTATGGAGAGACATCACACATTAATCACACCTCCACAGTCACAAGCTGAACTTTTTCCATACTTAGAGATACATAAGACTGCATACTTACAGACAGGTGGGACATCCTGCGCTCAGGCTTCTTGGATCCACTGGTCCAAGTGTGCACCCCTCCTCCAATTCAGGTCATTATGGTGATGACATACCTGCTCAACAGTCCGGGGTATGCCAGTGGCATTGGTGAGATCACGTTGAAGCTGGTCCCAGGCCTCTGCTTTGTACTGCAATCCCTGGTACTAGCCCTGCAGCAGCTTGCCATCATAGTTTTAACTAGGAGCCCAGTCATGACCCTGGACTCCTGGATGCCCCAACATTGCACTTGGAAGCACACACCTTCTCCGACGCCAGCCATTTTGGTCCTGCTGTGTGCAATCCCAAATGGTTATGGCTTCATTCCCACCTGTGAGATTTAAATAGGGCAGTTTTCCCGCACTTTTTCATGATTGGCCAGTTTTAATATGCTGCACTATGCTTAGCTCCACACAAATCCACATAGCAATGCTTACACCAGCTAAGCACAGCGGAATGCAGGTAAACAATGCTTACACTAGCAAAGCATTGCTTAAATCTATTTTTTTCATTAAAGTTATAAATTGTTTTTTACATTTATATTTTACATATTCCCACCCCTACTGTGCTATACATAAGCCATATGATTGACATCTATCATTCACATTCCTTAAAAGTTTATTAAATAATTTGCAGAGAGGGGATTTGAACGAAGCATGTTCTACATGCTTTACCGTGGCAGTACCACTACACTACAGCAGCTTGATAATATTGCTGATCACACCAGCACTTGTCTATCATTTTCAGGACTTCAGCCAGGCTAAGCATTGCGGCGAGCCACACAAACAAGATGTGTGGCGCTTAAACTTCGGATTTATTTCATGAAAAAAAATTATTTTTCCATTTTTTTTACTCTTTTCCTCTTACCCTACTGCTTCCATGCATTTGGGGATGTGCACTTGAAGGCTGCTGCTTTCTATAGGTGTTTGTCAGCTATTTACATTTCAGTGCCTGCGGATACGTGTTTACTATATAATATTAGAGCTAGGCTCAATATTATATAGTTTGACACTCATGTGTGTCAGAAAGTGCCATATGGCACTTTTAGAGTGAAGGGGGAGTGTTTCAGGTGCTGGGACTACTGACACATGTCCCCTGCGCTTGTTCCTGGTTCATGCCCATTTAGTTTAGATAGCAGCGTGCTTTCATGCATATGCAAGGCGTGTTGCTATCCTAAATGGACACGAACCTCTCCATGCAAAAATAGCCTTATTCTTGCATGGAGCTTCGTGAATCCAGGGGCATGTCTAAATGTCTGAAAAGAAGAAGTTGGCATTGCAGGAATTAAAAGACTGCTATGGGAATAAAACACACAAATACAGAACAAGTAGGACTACAGTTACTGACTTCACCTAGAGTGCTAAATCTTCAACTATACCACATTCTATGCATTATGGATTGCATATCCACAAATTTTTGTAAATCATTTACAAAGCACTGAATGCATGTTTACTTGCAATGCTCAAATATTTCTAACTCAGCCAAAAAATAATGTATGTGAATAGTTATTACTGAACATTTATGACTCAGATTAGATATTTTTTCCATAACTATATTAAGGGAATCATAGGATGATCCTTGATAATAAACTACATTGTATGGAACAATCTCAAAGTGTTAGAGATAACAAAGGAATGTGCATTCACCCATAGCCTATGTGCATGCTAATTCAGCCTGACAATGAAACATGTAGTCTTTTTCATATAAAAAAATACACACCACAAAAGAATTCTCATCCAAAGAAACACAATGCCTCCACAATAGGAACCACACAAAGAAAACTGATCATGGAGAATGTATTCTGGTACCTTGGCCTTTCAACTTCAAGGAATAATACAACAATGAAACCACATCCCTTTATACTCCAGATACAAAACACAATTAAGTCTTTAAACAATTAAATAATTAAATAAGTGAATGAGACTGTTACATGTTAAGAAAACCCACAGTATGAAAAACATTATGAAAAAGCATTTTAAAACAGGCAAATTCCTACTCTAGCAAATGCAACCGTAACAAAATAATTATTTTACAAGGTGATATTGCTATTCAAATTCATACCATCAGGGAACAATGTATGAAAATTAATGATCATCCTGCATTCAGGGCTATTAAGGAGTATAAAGGGATGTGGTTTCATTGTCGTATTACTCCTTGAAGGTGAAAGGCCAAGGTACCAGAATAAATTTCCATGATCAGTTTTCCTTATGTGGTTCCTACTGTGGAGGTAGCATTGTGTTTCTTTATACATTTTTTACACCAGCACATAACCATGCAACATAGTCATACAATGTGAAGTTCATCAAAATAAATTAGTGCATAACTATTCTAATTTAATGATGCTTAAGTGGATTTTGAATCCCCAGACAACCAACTTCTGCTTACGCTGCTGCTTTGCTTAACTAGTTGAACTAATGGAGAATACAGTCATTTGCAGGGGGTACCAGCATATCTTAATGAATGCCACCATTAATAAGATATCAGTGAGAAATGCTCTTAGTATAAAATCCTGCACACCTGCATTTCTGGCCCTGCTTATTTGAGGATAACGTTGGGATACGCAGTTGGACTCTCATAAGTAATTAACTACATCATATTTTTCATTAAAGGCAACTTACTAACAGATATATAAATTGAATAATTATGAATCCCAAGTCATTCTATCACTATATCTGTTCAATAAATGATAACAGTGATTAAAGGGTGTTAAATTGTAGATTATGACACTTACTGTAGGCATTCTGGGACTGTCATCAGACCTCTATGATCCTTTGGTGACGATCTCCCTGGTCCCTATGGTGAAGATTATTTTAGAGGTGATTCACCTGCATGCCATTCATATAGATTCCGGTGTCTCCTTGGAGCTCCCTCGCAATCTAGTTCTAAAAGTCAATCTTTGTAAAGTTGTGTTGGTGTGTCTGCATCATCTGCGTGTGTTTTATATAGACTGCCAGCTTCTTGAGGTTCTCCTTGCCAGTCCAATTAGATGGTTGGATACAACACAACCTTCTCTCCATTGGCATAATTTTCAAAATTTTCCATAAATATAGAAAAAGAATGCCTTGTACAAAATGCTCACTGAGGTACTACTCCTTTCACAGATAACAAGGGTATGATCTGAAAATTTGTCACTATCACAGTTTAAAAGTAGCACACATAGGATGGTAACAGCCTATTGTTGGGCACTGGGCAGATGTTCCAGAGGTTCACATTCATTGATAATAACTGGGCATTTGCCCTGAGCACTATACACTTACACTAAGCTATTCTTTAATGTGTTAAGATTTGAGAACTTACACAGATGTTCCCTGATGTGATTCCAAAACATTGCTTGCTAATTAAGTTCATTAATAATGTAGGGCACAAATAGTACTTAATAGTGGTTTATGATGAGCTAACCTCATCATCAACCTCTCTCTAATCTCCTCTCAAAAACCTCACTAATAATGTGGAAATGGTGGGAACAAACAAATGGACAATACTAATGGCTACTAACAAAAACAACTAAAAAGGAAGGTCAGATGGTTAAAATATGCTGGTTTTACTTATTTATAAAGAAGATTAATTAATTAATTAAATTCATATATATATTTACAATGGATTTCTAAAAAAAAAAAATTACCAATAATGTGTGAGAGTCTTTCAATGTGGAACATTTGAGGAACTTGGAGGAACATGAACTTTTTAAGACCCCAAATGAGGTGCATTCCTCGTAATGAGGTACACTTGAGAGGTATGAACCTCATTGTTAGGTATAGCTGTCTGACTGCAACTAATAGTCATAGGGTATGCTATCATGGGGTCAGCTGCTTGTATTGCTATTTTAAACTACTGTGCTTAGTATTACTCTATGACGTGTGTACCTTGTAACTCATATCTCAGGTAGTTTGCAATGGAAAGCATATGAAAGTCAATTTTTCAGTTATATAAAGCTTAAGGATAGCTTCCCCAGTATGTGTACATATGGATACATATATGTATGAAGTCCTGAAATCTCTGTGCATACATGTAGCGAGATATGTAAGTCTCCCAGCCGATGGAAGGTTAGTTGAAATCTCCTATATGAATGGTGTTTGACTGAATACTTATGGATTCCGCACTTGTATAGAAAAAGATATGGGACAAGGAGGACACAGAGGGGTCCTATTGTTGTCTACTATGTGATATTGGGTGTTGTTAATGATAACTTGGACATGGAGGAGTTCCATATACTATTATCCTGTTTAATGAGTCTAAAGGTAAACTCTAGTGAAGTGTGCTTGAAAATGTGTTAGGCATTGAAGCCTTGCCCTGATGGGGTGCTCTCAATATTCTCGAACGTTCGCTGTGACAATGCATATATCAATGTATTCCAGTGTAAAGAGAGCCAGTGGGCAATAGAGCTGTTTTAAGGCTCATCGCATGGAGCAGCAGTACCTTAATTTTAGCCACATTATGTTTTGTTCTATTTGACACTTTTGGAAACTGACTTTGTCTAGAAAAGGCACTATGGGGGTGGATACGTTTTTCTGGCAATATGTAGAAGCCTTGTGGAAACAGGTGCAGTCACCTCTGGCAAAGCAGTTAGAACTGTTTACCACATCCTCCAAAGCAGATATATATTATATCCCCTTTGAATGATGCGAGACACTATGCTAGTTGTTGAAGTCAGTCATCTTTTGCCATATTGTGGCATCACTTTAAGTGAAGGTAAACTGCTGCTGAGAGCTAGGTTCATATCTGCCTCAGGCTCCATCATTTATCTCTTCATATAGTCCAGGGAGGTACATCTCAGGTCATTTACTCCCACATGTATTATGAATTTAATGTAAATTATGATAATTTTCAATGGCTGTGGTGCATGCTGTATTTGCATCTAGCAATATAACAACATGAATGTATATTAGAGAATGCTGACAGATTTCTGTAGTGTCAAATTCCTCTATTTTATTTAGGAGGCACTACATAAACTGCAGAATAAGAACTGTGACCAAGAGAATAAGCTTGGTTGTATTTGGCTACATCATGCATTTACACACATATGATGTAAATATATATATATATATATATATATATATATGTGTGTGTGTGTGTGTGTGTGTGTGTGTGTGTGTGTGTATACATATATATATATACATATACACAAATATATACACATTCCCCAGGATTCTTTAAACATTTTATCATTTTATTCCATGCAGGAACAGTGTAGCCGCTCCTGCATGGAATATGGTCGCCAAGCGATTCATCAAACAGCTAATCTGACATGCACAAGCCTGCCGACAGTGTTCCTGCATGGAAAGCCATGCAGAATGCTAATTACCTCATTTGCTGGTGAAAACCATGCAAATGAGGTGAATTAGTGATTCAGGAAGCAGGCAGGCATCCGTGCAGGACAGTGCTTGTTGCAGAAATGTGTTCGGTTACTAACCAAACACATTTCTACAAATAGCAAAATGGAGGCATGACAGCTCAAATAAAAGCATGTATTATAAACTTTAGTCCTGCCAATGGCCAAATATATGGCCATTGGCATGTTAAAGTGTTTAATAAAAAATCAAAATATTTTTTGGCCGATCTCGGACGTTTAAGCATAGGGCAGTGGCATGCAAACAGGATTGTGCTGAAATAAAAAAAAATGTAAAAACTCAATTTTAGGGGAAATCTGCATTTTGCCATTATGCTCAATGGCCTGCAGAATCAAAACATTACCAGAGAACAGTGGTTGTTAAGGGGAAAGGTTCAGAGGTAGCGGTAACTATGGACTAAGGTAGTGGGGTATGCAAATAAGGGGAAATTTACTGAATCACAAAATATTCTAAGTCCATACACTGCACCTAAACATGTAGGTGTTAGAACAGGAGAGTGTATGCTGGAGGAGCAGCTAACATGAAAAGGGGGTGTGCCATGCTTGCGTTTAGCACATTGGAGCTCCGTTGCCCGGGATTGTGCTTAGCTAAACACAGCTAAGCAAGAAGGTGTGTCTGAGGCTGTAATGTCTTGCACCATGAAATGAAGAGTATGTTCACATCTGGGGAGGGCCATTTCTGCTAAAATGTGTTTACCTTAGCTAAATGGGTGTGCACGGCTTGCACTGGGACATAAACAAAAAAAAAATAGAAATAGCAGCACTGTTTACATTAAGGCAGTGGGTTTGTGTGCTGCACCTCGGGGCTTAAAAGAGGCGGAGTTGGGAAGGGGGAAAAGGAAAAAAAAAAGGAAATAGCAAAATACAGCCACTCAAATACAAGTAAAATAGCTGGCAGGTGGAATGTCTCAAAGTCAGCCAATCACACAGGCAGCATCTGCAGCACACCACTATAAACTATGCAAACATCTTCCAGTCTGTTTGGTCCCACAAACTCTGCAACATAGGTCTACACATATGGGGGAATTTTAACTGACAAAACTAGCAAAAAATATAAGGGGCTGCTGTCGCATTGATCTATCAGTATGTGAAAGAGGTTGAGGGTTCTGAAGAGGATAATGCTGACAAGCAATTCAGATCGAGGAGGAGGAGAAGAGTGTTCAGATCCAGGGTAACCTACCAGGGGCTACATGATTTGGAGATAGTAGAGTGCTACAGAGTGGACAGGGACATACTTCAGCAACTTGTTGAGCTGTGTCGGACCCAGAAGCAACAGAGGGGAACCTATCTGAGTGGACACCAAGGTATGTGTAGCCTTAAGAATACTATCTACAGGTACTTTCCAAAGACCAACTGGGGATATCATGGGGGTCTCACAGGCATCTGTGCCCAGGATACTCCACCAGTTCTTGGGTGCCATGTGCCCACATGCCGCTGAGCATATTTACTTTCCCAGCACCCGTGAGGAGAGGACCAGCTATAAGCTTCTCTTCCACTGTGTAGCAGAATACCCGGAGGTACTGGTGCCATAGACTGCATGCACATCCACATTAAAGCACCACCCAGTGACCAGGGTAGGGTATACCTAAACTGCAAGGGGTTCCACTTCATCAAATGCCAAGTCATGTGTGATGCCCAGGGCATTATCATGAATGTGTGTGCTGGCAACCATGGAAGCTATCATGACTCCTACATCTGGCATTCATCACAGCTGTACCAGGGGTTTGCCAGTGGGGGCATCCTATATGGCCATCTGGTGGGGGATGCTGGCTACGCACTAGAGCTGTGGCTGATGACACCCATCAGAAATGCACACTCACACAAGAATGCCATAATGAGGCATAAGAACAAACCAGGATCATTATAGAGCATGTGATTGAGATGTTCAAGTCACAGTTCCACTGCCTTGACATATCTGGTGGAGCCTTGCAGTACTCTCCAGCCACATGTGCACACATGTTCATAGTATGTGCCATGCTACACAATATAATCCTGCAGAAACAGCTACAGCAGGAACAAAATGGGGAAGGGCCACACAGCCCCCCACCATTGCCAAGGTCTCCAGAGGCACAGAGGGGACTCAGAGGAGGAACATCCTGAGCCTGCCCTTGTAGGCAGATGGAGATGTGCCCAGTATGCCCTGTCCTTGGCAAAGAGGCAACGCATAGCACATGCACTGACACTGTAGGGCCCGAGGGACTGATCTCTCTCTCTCTGACTCGCACACACAATAAAATGGATGCCAAACATCACACCCACCTATACCTTACCATGTATAGGCAGTGTACAGCATATATCTGACATAGTCCGCCCTCAAGCACTGCCCTCACAAGTGCCTCAGGCACAAGGTAAGTCAGTCTCCTTAACAATAAATGAATGGAGTAGAATGTTCTGATAGCATATCTATGGTATTGATGCAAGCATACAATGGAGTGGGGTGGCTCACTGGGATAGCAGCAGACAACTGACAGCTCTGTGGGACAGCAGGATTTATATTCCCAATACTGGCCTAACCACACTATGCACTACCACCCTAGTTGACAAATACCACTACAGTATATGTGGTGAGCCAAATAACTGGGAAGGTCATAGGTCAAATACATGGATATCAAAGTGAGGGTTCCATACCCACACCCAGTTTCACCCAGCATATCAGCTGTAGAAAACTATACAGAAATGTCTGCCAAAGGCCCCCATATGGCAATATCCATGAAATCCCCATCTACAGACTTACACAGTGATATCACAACAGGTCTGGCAGTGGCAGTATGGCTCTGAAAGGTAAGAAGTCAGAAACTACAAATGTTTATGCCAGAACAATCTGACCTGTGGTTGATACTGTTATGCCTGTAGTCTCAAAGATAGGGCACACCACTATGCTAATTGGGACCAAAATGTTAAGCAAATAGCACAGTCCCTGCAAATGTGTATTGTGTACAGATGTGTCACCCCCCACAAAGTCCCATAGAAATGCAGTAACATGTCCCTAGCCTTAAGCAGCAACCAACCATCAACTAGAGTGATGGCTCAACACAAACAGAAAGCAATTGTCAGTAACACCCACAGTCAACTTACTGGTGCCATCCCAGGGGTGTCTACTGCTGGCAGCCTGGGAGCATATGATAATAAGAATGCACTGCCTTGCTACAGATGGTCTGCATCTGTCACAACTTGCCTACAGGCCTCTGTAAATGCCCATCCCTCACCCACAGTGCCCTGCTAAGGAGTGTCACCAACATAACATAGTCTACCAATTGCAAAGAAAGGCCATGCTGCTAACTGTAGTAGCAAACCTGCCAGTTTCAGAGAGCCAGAAATCTGGACAAAGCTATGAATAATGGGGTGAAAATGGTCCAAAGAAAAGGACACCTTTGAAATACTGCTCTACTAATGTTAGAAAGTTGATGGAATGATTGTAGTAGCATGGAATGTCTGAAGGGTATGAAGTCTGAAACTGCAATGTCAACTGTCAGTAATATCTGACTTCAACCCTGCTCCTTGAAAACCACACTTGTTTGGGTAAGCAACACTTATATATTAATCATGAATCTGGACATTCTGTGATACTCTGTACAGTCATGAGTCATGAATCTGGACATTCTGTGATTCTCTGTACAGTCAACAGGCAGGGCTAGGAGTCTAAACATGGGAATACACTCATTGTAGGCAGTCCTAACCCTGGAAGATGGTGTCATGTCTGCACCCACGGAACCCTGGTCCACAGCTATGGGGAGTAACACACCCTTCCCTGATCACTCATCCTATGCAACATCCTGACGCCAAAATGTGTCCATCCAAGCAAAATGAGGTTGGCTATACATATATGTGAGACACACACACACACACACACACACACACACACACACACACACACACACACACACACACACACACACACACACACACACACACACACACACACCTCCAGGCTGGTCAAACAGTCTGACATACACAATACCCTCCAAGTGCAGTCAAACTTTGAGAAGACCCCTATACAAAGTACTGGTAGCTATAGGCTAACATATCTTACCCAGGACACCCCCCCCACACACACACACACACATGTTATTCTCTACAAATCTATCTGGAGTCTGCTTGTCACACTGATCCTGCCTGACTTATATTACCCAACCATGGGCTGGAAATCAAACAAGGCCAAAACGGAAATGCTCAGAGATTCCACCATTGTAATATATCACCAAGGTGCTGGACCATTTCCACAGCTCCAGCAGTCAATCGGTTATAGGCACACCTCTCAACAGGCTGGATTGTGCAAGAATGCATAGCATTTGACCCATACTATTGGTGTGTGCATCATCCATCCTGTATTCCACTGGTAATTCACTGTGGTGATCTGAGGAGGTATGTCAGGAGGTACTGAAACAATACATGACAGTGTCAAATATCATATATGTCGAATGTCTGCTAAAATAAGCCTTATAACCCAAGCAACCCCTACATTACTGAGAGAAATAGCCACAATCACCGTATAGCCCATTGTCTTCCCATTTGGATAGGCTATCTCCACATATCCTGCACCAATAGGTTGAGAGGTATGGATGTAGCACAAAACATACCGGACTGGAGTACAACAATCCCTGGAATGGAGTCACACATTTACTATAGAAGGTCACACTGGTCATGCTCATACACTTAGATAAATGTCAGTAGGATCTAGGAATTAACTAGCCTTCCCCACTCAGTGCACTTCCCATTGCAATACTTTAGCAGTCCTGAAGATGTTTGTCACCATAGAAGTACCTTGTGCCAGGCCTCATCCATATAAGCTCTGTAGCATGTGCGATACCTGTTTAACACTGTAGTATAAATAAGTAGTCAGGTAGGCATTTTAATCTCAGTCCTGGCAAATGTAAAAGTGTGTGTGTGTGTGTGTGTGTGTGTGTGTGTGTGTGTGTGTGTGTGTGTGTGTGTGTGTGTGTGTGTGTGTGTGTGTGTGTGTGTGTGTGTGTGTGTGTGTGTGTTTATAAGTTAAAGCTTTTGACTCAGTTTAAACCCAGCACATTTCCCCTTTCCCTACTTTAGCAGTCCTGCAGATATCAGTCACCTTAAAATCCCTTTCATCAAGCTTCAGCCCTATAAGCTCTGTGGCACATGTGATAATTATGTAACATTATAGCAGAAATATAGAAGTTCTAATCTCAGTCCTGGCAAATATAAAAGTATGTGTGTTTGTGTGGTGCATGCGATAAGTACACTTCCACTTTCCCTACTTTAGCAGTCCTGCAGATATCAGTCACCTTAGAAGTCCTTTTCATCAGGCCTCAGCCCTATAAGCTCTCTGGCACATGTGGTAACTGTGTAGTACTGTAGTACAAATAACTAGTTAGGTAGGAGTTCTAATCCCAGTACTGGCAAATGTAAACATGTGTTTATAAGTTAAAGATTTTGGGTCTGTTCAAACCCAGTACACTCGCCATTACCCTACTTTAGCAGTCCTGCAGATAACAGTCACGTTAGAAGTCCATTTCATTAGGCTTCAGCCCTATAAGCTCTGTGGCATGTGTGATAACTTTGTAATATTACAGTACAAATTACTAGTTAGGTAGAAGTTCTAATCCCACTTCTGGCAAATGTATGTGTGTATATGTGTAGTTTGAAGTATTTTGTGGCCTTTCTCACCCAGTACATCACCGATTGCCATACTTTATAAAAGCTGGTGATGTTCCTCACCTTAGAAGTACCTTTGGACAACCTTCACCCTATAAGCTCTGTGGTAACCACTTTAAATACATAACACTGTAGTAGCAATAAATATATAGGTAGGGATTCTAATCTCAGTACTGCCAAGTGTATGAGTGTGTGTGTGTGTGTGTGTGTGTGTGTGTGTGTGTGTGTGTGTGTGTGTGTGTGTGTGTGTGTGTGTAAGAATAGTATCCTGTCTGTGGGGGTGTTGTCATGTTTGTGTGAGAAGAATATGCATTGGGTGTGAGTTTTTGCTACTTTTTGCTGTTGCTCATCCAGTACATGTGTACATGTCACAGTGTCCACATTACAAGGCCCACAGTTGTCATTCACTGTAGAGGGACCTGTAGACACTCTGCAGCCCTATAATCATTGTGCCATGTGCAATAACTATGTGACAGTATGGAACAGATAACAAGAT
>NC_056731.1:1477897701-1477910201 GCF_019279795.1 Protopterus annectens | reverse complement strand
TCCTCATTTGAGGTGCAGACTACATAAACTGCAGTACATGTGTGTTAAAACAAAGCCGGTTACTCTAACAACTTCCCAAGCTTACAGTGGATATAGTAAGTGTACACTCACATCTGTTAACATGCCAGGTTTTCATGATATATCACATGAGACCTCAGAAATCAAGTCATAACATTGCCATTATTTCATATGACATATAACCTGTGCAATACAACTGAAGAACATCCACATCAGTTACAGGTAAAATCTGGTAACTGAAATAGGTACAATAGGCTGGTTTCATGTCTGTCCACACCCTTAAAGTGATACTCTGTTAAAGCACCTTTTGATTTAATCACAGCATGAACGTGTCTATCAGAATGGCACATCTTGACTTGCCAATGTTTGCGCACTCTCCTTTGCAAAACACCTCCAACTATGTCAGATTGAAAGGGCATCTCCTGTGCACTGCCCTCTTCAGGTCACCCTGCATATATCCTATTGGATGAAGGCATGGGCTCTGACTCAGCCAGTACAGAACTTTGTGTGTGTTTTGGTGAAGCCATCCTTTTGTTGATTTGGATGTATGGTTTGGGCTATTGTTGTGTGGAAAGGTGGAATTCCTCACCATCCACAGCTGTGGCAGACATCAGAACAGTTTGGAGCCACAAGGGACCAGTGTTTGGAACTGTTCATAATCCCCTCTAACTTGGCTAAAGCACCAGTTCCAGCTTGTGAACAGCAACTGCAAATTAGGAAACTGCCATCACCATGCTTCACCATGGGGGTGGTATTGTTGTGGTGATGTGCAGTGGTGATATTGCACCAAACACACCTGTCAGAATTGTGGCCAAAGAGTTCATCTGTGGTCCCATATTACCATAACACATTTTCCCACTTGCTTTTTGAAGACCTGATGTATTGTATTCAGACTTTCACCAGGCCTGGATATTGTTTGGTGTGAGGAACTTCTGCTATCTTCCAACTCTAACCTATAGGCAGAACATATGGAGACCATGGAAGATTGTTATGACATGTAGTATACACCCAGTAGTTGCCAGAGATTCCTGCTACTCCTTCACTGTTGCTGTAGGGATTCTGGCAGCCTCCCTAGCCAGTTTTGGTCTTTTATTCTCATAGACTTTGGTGGCATGTCCACTCCTCCGCAATGTCACTGTAGCCCCATATTTTCACCACCTTTTGATGACTGTCTGCACTGTGTTCTATAGTATGTGCAATGATGTGGAAATGTTTTGGTATCCTTCTCCAGGCTGATACATCTCAAACATGTTATCCCTTATCAGCTTTGTCAGCTCTATATGAACCATGGCTGTTGCTATAGCAGGCAACTGGGTATATGTTAGGATAATTCTGGTAGGACAGCTGACCATTATTTGTTGGTAATCAAAGAGTGTCATGGCAGGCGTGTACCCAATAAAATGTACTGCTGTAGTTATATCAAAAGCTGGCTCAGCACAGTACTAGCTTCAGCCTATGCACACATATGCATCTAGGTTGTTGTACTATTGTTATGTGTCATTATTGTTCCCCTACCAGATTTGTTTGCTTTACAATTGAATTGTACAGGTTATTGGTCAAATGAAAGGTTGGCAGTATTTTGAACTTGTCTGTTATGCTCTCATTTTTGTATATCACAAATACCTGGCATTCTAAGAGGTGTGTACACCATTTATATGCACTGTATACCACTAATTTCTACAATATGACCCTAGTTTTGGGCCTTTGTCCACCCATTTTGTCTGTCTTTGTCCAGATGTCCTGCAATGACAGGTTGTGAGGTAAGCTACAGATATGTGACATCTCCTGCAAATAGGCCCCTGTCATGACCACCATGATGCAGAGCTGTAAATACCACCACAGGTGAACATGCAGATATTGCCAAATGGCTGAGTGCAACAGTTGCGTGCATGGTCACATGCATTAACTTTAGCATGCCTGGGGTACTGGTGAGCCACAACAGGAAAACCCCATACTTACTGGGTTCAATGTGCTGTCCCATGTGCAGACCAGTAGGACGTATGCAGCTGTGAGAGAGAGGTATTGTCAGTAGATTCATATTAGGCATCGGTACAAGATGAACAACACCATTTAGACCAGGTGTTTTGTCTGCATTGAACAATAAGATCCATTTCTGTTCAGCTGTTCTGTTCAATGCAGACAAAGCACCTGGTCTAAATGGTGTTGTATCACTTAAACAATTTCTAAAAGCACGTCCACTTAAACACTGATATGCTGTTAATACCTTATAACTAATTGCCTCTTTACTTGTTTTATATTTTATTTGTTTGATTTTATATGTTTTTAAGTCTTAAGTGCTTTTTGCTAGTGATTTCAGATCTAGCAGTGGATTGGCTGTCTTTGAGTATAAAAAACTAGTTTAGTTTTTTGTGGTTTCTCATAAACAGTTTTGCCTTGCCATGGTGGTTTGATACTTTTTATTATTTTTACATATAGTCCCTCTATTAGAACTGCACTTTTATGCTTGCCTTTACTACTTTTGTTGCTGTGATTGCCCTTAGTGGATGTGTCCAAGTTGTTCTCAGAGTTAGCCTTACAGTAATCCACCTATGACCTAATATGCTCTTTCAGACAAAGGTTGACATGCTGCCCAGTTGGTGCCTGCTCCTACTTTGCCTTGTACAAGCAATATAACATCACATTATGTGCTTTGTGCATTGCTGCTGTCCAGCAAAGGGGTTTACTCTAATTTGGTATTGACAGGTTTTACAAGTAATGTATTGCTGAGGCCATACAGCTATGTGAGTGGTCATATATCTGTATGTAGTAGGCATGGACACAGGGTCAGAACACAGTTGGCCACTTCTACAATTTCAATGTGATATTCATGCTTATTATGCTACCCATGTCTGTGTCAGGGTAATGACACAACCAGTAGCTGTTGAAGTGTAACTCTGTTGGATGTACAGAAACTAAGGTTACACATGTGTACAATATGTACAACTTATTCACCTGACATTTTGCATCCAATGTCAGTTGTTATGAGGCAACCAGGTACACCTACCCATACATACATATGCACTGGTAATACCTGCTTTACATTTATGTTCTATGTCAGTATGGCATGCTGTAATTACAGTCTTGCTGCTCAGTCAGTCATGTCAACCTGTTAGGGCAAGACATCCGGAGGACACTGCACATACATGGTGGGCTATGGGACACAATTAGTGACACTTTCTTCATATTGCTGTAACACACCTATGTCCTTTGATAGTGCAGTAGCCTTTGCATTCACAGACATACCCTGATGGATGTCTGATGCTCATATTAGTGAGGGTAGGAACTGTTGATGTTGTATGACTGGTATGGCGACAGAGCTAGCTGATATGCTGGACAGAAGAAAGGTGGCTATATTGTGTGTGCCAGAGACCAGATGGAAAGGGTGTACAGCTGTGTGTATCGGAGTCGGGTAGAAATAGTTCTATCATGGTGTGTATGGGAGGGGAACTGGTGTAGGGGTTAACCTGAACATTATGCCAAGAGTGTTTATGGAAGTGATAAGAGTGTAAGGTAGAGTGATATTTAGGAGGCAGGGAATTGATGGTGTAATGATGACAGCTGTTAGTGCATATGCTCCGCTAATTGAGTGTGTGATGGATGAGACAGATGTACTTTGGTGTGGTTAGATGAAGTGGTGATGAGTGTACCCAAGGGTGAGAGACTGGTGACTGGAGCAGATTTCAATGAACATGTTGGTGAAGGGGATAGATGGGATGCAGAAGTGATAGGTAGGTATGGTGTTAAGCAAAGGAGTGCAAAAGGTGAGATGGTGGTGGAGTTTGCAACAGAGGTTGGACATGGGTGTGGTGAATACATAGTTTTTACAAGACTTGAGGGGTATAGGGTGACATACAAGAGTGGAGGAAGTTGCACACAGGTGGACTATCTCCTATGCAGGTGGGCCTGTTTGAAGGGGATTGGTAACTGTAAAGTAGTGACAGGGGAAATTGTAGTTAGGCAGCATGGAAGGTTGGTCTATGAGATGACATTGTTTATCAAGAAGAGGGGGAGGAGTGTGAGGGCAGCACCATGGATCAAATGGTGGATATTGAGAAAGGGTTATTGAGAAGCTGAGTTCAGGGAAGAGTTAAGATAGGCAGTGGGTGGCAGTGAAGAGTTAGAAAATATCTGGATAACTACATGTGAGCTAGTAAGGGAGATGAGTAGAATGGGGCTTGGTGTGACATCTGCATAGAGGAAGGAGGACAAGGGGACCTGGTGGTGGTGGCATGAGGAAGTACAGGGGAGTATACAGAGAAAGAGGTTGGCTAAGGAGACGTGAGATTGTCAGACACATGAAGAAAGTAGACAGGTGTATAGGGAGATGGGGTGCATGGCAAAGGTTGAGTATGGGGCTTCTGAAGGATTGTATGTAAGGTTGGACACGAAGGATGGAGAATAGGACCTGTACCAATTGGTTTGACAGAGGCATGTAGCTAGGAAGGATGTGCAGCAAATAAGGCTGAGAAAGGATAATGGTGGAAGTGTACTCACAAGCTAGGATAGTGTGTTGAGCAGGCGGAAACAGTACTTTGATGGGCTGTTGAATGAAGTGAATGAGAGAGTGAGAAGGTTGGATGATGTGGGTATGGTGAATCAGGACGTGCAACAGATTATCAAGGGGGAATCTAAGATAGCTATGAAGATGTTTAAGAATGTAAAGGGTACTGGTCCAGATGAAATACCTGTGGAAGCATGGAGGTGTTTAGGACAAATGACAGTGGTCTTTTTAACCGGATTGTTTACTGTAAAATTATAAAGTGAGAGGAGTTGATAAAATGTGTTTGGGTACTGATTATGAGAGTAAGGGTGGTGTGCAGAGCTGTAGTAACTACAGAGGGATAACATTGATCAGTCACAGCATGACATAATGGTAAAGGGTGGTGGAAGCTAGGTTAAGAAGAGAGGTGAGGATTACTGATCAACAGAATGTATTCATGCCAGGAAAGAGCAGTACAGATGTGATGTTTGCTCTGAGAGTGTTGATGGGGGAAAACAGAGAAGGTTGGAAGCAGCTGTGTTGTATCTTTGTGGACTTAGAGACAGCATATGACAGGATGCTTAGAGATGAGTTGTGGTATTGTATGAGGTGGCAGGAGTGGTGGAGGAATCCATAAGAATGCTACAGGATATGTGCAAGGCTAGTGTGACAGTGGTGAGTTCTACATTGGGAGTGACAGGTGTTTTTAATGTGAAGGTGGGAGTACATCAGGGATCAGCTATGCGCCCTTTCTTATTTGCAGTGTCGATGGACAGGTTGACAGACATGATCAGACAGGAGTCCCCTAGACACTGCAGATGACATTGTGGTCTGTAGTGAGAGTAGGGAACAGGTTGAGGAGATGCTGGAAAGGTGGAGGTGGTCTAGAGAGGGGAGGAATGATGTCAGCAGGACTAAGATGGAATATATGTGTGTGAATAGGAGGGAGGAGGGAGGAATGTTGAGGATGCAGGGAGTACAGTTTTCAAAGGTGGATAAGTGTAAATACTTGAGAACAACAGTTCAGAGTAATGGCAAGTGTGGGGGAGAGGTGAAGACAAGAGCATGGGCAGGATGTGAGTGGTGGAGAAAAGTGCCAGGTGTGATTTGTGACAGGCAAGTACCATTAAGAGTGATAGGGCAGGTCAACAAGTGGGTATTGAGACCAGCTATGTTATATGGGTTGGAGACATTGGCATTGAAAAAAAAAGAGGCATGAGTCAGAGTTGGATGTAGCAGAGTTAATGATGGTAAGATTTGCACTGGGTATGGCCTAGCAGTGTTACAGTCAGTACTGTGCAACGCACACTCCAGTAGTGGTCATATGTGAGCCAACCTTTCCTGGGGTGACTCAGAGCCCTGAGATGTGTTTTATGTCACTGCAGACAGACACAGATGCTACAGCCAAAGGTTCTGCTTAGCAATATATCAGTACAGCATGTGATGTTGAGACATAATATTGTTTAAACTTCCTATTTTCCATGTTTACATACCCCCTAGTACATTCCATTACATGCTTAATTTTTAACATACCTGTGTTTTTTTTTGGTTCAGTTGGTATAATTCATCAGTTTCTGTGTATGTGTCTGTCTTTCTGTCTGTCTGTCTCTCTCTCTCTTTCTCTATCTCTGAGACAGATGTAGGATATACATCTGTTTTGTATAGGCAGCAGCTTGCCTTTTGTAGGTAATGCTCATGAGCAACTGATGACCTGTGCACCAATTGGAGTCCCCCACTTGCTAATTGCATGTATAACAGCTGTGGTATCATTCCCACACCCAATAGCATGGAAAAACACTCATACAACTAAGTACTTCATGTGGGCGCTGTCCTTTTTCCTTGTCTGTGAGGGGGACTTCATGGAGGTGTGTGTCAAACAGCATCACAGGGGGTAGTTGGCAATACCTCTTGCAACAAACAGTGTGGATCAGCCCAATAAACTGGGGGGGGGGTGTTCCAGACATAGGGATAGAATGTAAGTATTGCTGTTATACATCTGAATTAATGCTAGTTTGACAGGGTCTGTGTGGATATGGCTGCTCTGTGTGCATTTAAGTCTCATAGTGTAATATGGCTGACAGAACTCTCAACTTTAGGGCTATCCGCAGACTGGACAGAGCTTGGACTCTTATATTTGGTGTGTTACTCACACATTTTTTACCTTGAAATTTCAGTAGAATACTCTGAGGATTGCAGTCAGAAAATGGTAACATGCATGTGTGTTTCTGACTTCATATCCCTCAAAACAGATATGTTACAACAACCCTGTTACATCAGCAACTTTCTCAGTTTATAACAGCAATATGTCAATAATGCCCCTGTGTTTGGGCCTCTGCCCCACAAGTATGTCAGGCTTTGTCCAAATGTCATGCTGTAAGCGGTGGATCGGTATCATATATCATTATATAGTGACTTCATTCCTGATATCATCCCAGTGATGTATCAGACTGCCAGACATGTTATGTGCAGGATGCCTTATATATGAGGACAAGGCCTGGTTGTTCTGTGGAACTCTATACAGTTGAGAGGACTGTGTATTTCTGGAAATTGCTGACAGACTGTCAGAATTGTGTAGCAGTGTACTGTGCATGTGTTATTTGGCCTGTGTAGGGAGAGGGGTAGGTGAAAGTTTTATGTGTCCTTTTCTATCAGACTTTGGATGCTGCTCCAGTTTCTAGCCCTCTATGAGCTGTATATGTTTGTAGGGGAAGAGTGACACGTGCCATACCACAGTTAGGCATCAGACTACACTATGAATCTGGCCATTATATGTAGGGGTAATGTGTGAGTGGCAAACATGCTGATAATTTTGTTCACACAAGCCATATACTCTACTGGTCATGTGGCCTACCAGTATCTTAATATAAATGTGGTGAGATTGGTTATAGGTATGCACTTTCACACTGATGTCTATTTGTCAGTGCTGTTACATCCCTGCATTGCCTGATATATTTGCAATTACATGTGTATTCCACCATAGCAAACTTGGGTTAGTGTTGTGTCAGTCTGCCTGTTGTTTAGACAGGGCTCAGTGACATGTCTAGCAGCTCAGTGTAGTTTCCCTACTGTGGTGTTATGTCCAGATATATATCAGATGTACTGTTGCCTAGCCCCCATATGTATTGTGTATTTATGACACATCAGTAGGATGATGTGAGGATTTATGTCAGTAACTAGTGGGGAGTAATGTGATTTTGGACTTGGGCTATTCCAGTTAATATATGTTACAACAAACAGGAGAGTGTTACTGCATCAGCTGTTTCACCTTATCTACTGCAGTATTTGGGATATGTTCCCAGTTTCATGGCTTTACCACATCTTTTGTCAGGCTTGGTCCAGATTTGTTGCACTAAGGGGTTCTGAGCATACCTCTCACCTGGCCAGATTGTTTCAGACTGTCCAGGTTTATTGCTCATATTTCTGGTCTGTTCCACAGAATCATTATTTTCATTTCTGTGGTAAATCACTGTGAGAATCTGAGGATTTCTGAAAGTAAATGATGACATACATTTCATTTTCAGAACTCACATCCACCTGAACATGTATGCTGACACAAACCATGTTACTGTAGCAACATTCTACACTTATAACTGTAGTACGTGCATTATGTCCTTAGTCTTGGCCCATTCTCCTCCAATTTTGACAGCCTTTGTCCAGAATTCTTGCACTAAGAGGTGGAGAGGTATATATATATATATATATATATATATATATATATATATATATATATATATATATACACATTATACATATACATATATGTGTGTACACTACGTAATCTCAAAATACTGAAATCCTGAATTTCAGTATTTCAAAATCACATAACTGAAAACCCAACTAAAACTCACATTTCCGAAACCACATAACCGTGAAATTCAAAATCCCGAATCTACGCTACACATACAGCACACACATAAACATACACACAGCCCCCACACAATCAAATAAACAATACTACACTACAGATAACTAAGGGAGCAAGCCCCCCTGCATCACCCATGTGGGGGGATGCTCCCCACACCCCCCCACTTATATATTCTAATTGCAAGATCGCACAGACACACAAAGGAAACTCACACCCACACATTTTACAGTCCCTCACACACACACGCCACAGTCACAACCCACACTTACACACACTAAAGCCCCTAACTAACACATTGACACATACATACTAACCTAAACTTCCACCCATCCATCCACACACCGCATGAGCATAAGTGGAAATTCAACATCTCCATGCTTCGGGATTTTGAATTTCGTGCTTCTGCCAGTTTTGGAACTTTGAGAATTTAGGATTTCAGTATTTCGAGATTACATAGATATAGATATACACATACACATATATATGTGTGTGTGTGTGTGTGTGTGTGTGTGTGTGTGTGTGTGTGTGTGTGTGTGTGTGTGTGTATATATATATATATATATATATATATATATTTAATATCTGCTCTCTCTCTCTCTCTCTCTACACACATATATATATATATATATATATATATATATATATATATATATATATATATATATATATATATATAGGTTCACTACGAAATTTTGAAATCCCAAAATCTCGAGTTACAGAATATCAAGTTCAGAATCTCGAGATCTTGGAATCTCGAAATTGTGAACCACCCCAAAAAAACACCCCCAACACACTAAAACATGTGTATACAGGGGTGCATATGGGGGTTGCTCTATACATATATATATATATATATATATATATATATATATATATATTTATATTTATATATTATACTTAGGTTCATAGGTTGGTACTAGGCTATCGGCCCAAGAGCCTACGTAAGCCTAGCCAGCAAGGTTCCATAGCTTACGCCACCCAAGAAAGTTATTTTCCTGTGCCACTGTCCAGCAGAGACACAGAAGTGATCCCCGGGGTGTATTTTCTATTTCCCATCCACTCATCAAGATTTTTCTTGAAGAGTGCTAAGGAAGAACTTTGTTTGACATAGATGAGTAGCTTGTTCCAGAGTATAGGTAGTCTCTGGGACAGGAATCTATCCCTCCAGCATGTCCTGTTTATTGTAGTGACGAGGTTTAGGTCCCTAGAGCGTGTAGCTTGGAGGGATTGGGATTTCTTTAGGTGTAGCATGAAAAACAGCTCTGGGTTTGACATAGCTTTATATGTTAGGCAGAGATCACCTCGAAGTAGGCGATATGATACGGAGTAAAGCTGGAGTTTTTTGAGACGGTCAGTATAGGGCATTTGTTTGAAGCCAGTAATCCTCTTTGTGAGATACTTCTGTGACCTTTCCAGCTGCTGTAGATGTCTTGTGAGGTACATTCCAATAGTCACATTGTACTCTATAATGAGTCTAATGAGTGATGAGTAGAGGGGAACAATGACCTCTTTTTTCCTGGATGAGAACCCTTTTATGATGAGGTGTGCCATGTAGAAGGACTTCCTGACTACTGTGTCGATGTGACTATCAGAGGAGAGACTACTGTCCACCTGGGTCCCAAGGTCTCATCACGCGTTTGGTGTTAAGTAGATTGCTGCCTATGTGGTAGTTCATGGGTACAGAGTTTTTACCAAAGGGGATGACACTGCACTTTTTGGCATTGCGCTTGAGACCATGGCTCTGACACCAGGCATCTGTCTCAGTTAGGCCCTTCTGTAGGATGTCCTCATCATTTGGGGACTTGACTATGGCTCCTAGTTTGCAGTCATCTGCAGACTTCATTAGCCAGAGACCTTCTGTGTTAGCCTGTACTTCAGAGAAGTAGATACCAAACAGGAGAGGTCCCAGGATGGAACCCTATGGTACCCCACTTGTCACTGCTTTGACATCAGATTTGGAGTCTGCAACTTTCTACAATGTGGGTTCTGTCAGTGAGCCAGTTGGCAACCCATCTTGTGACATAGGGATTTATACCTAGTCTAGTGAGTTTAGCTATAATTCCAGAACAGGGGATGGTGTTGAAAGCCTTGGTGAGGTCAAAATAGGCTGTGTGAACCATCTTACCCTCATCCACGGCTCTGCTGATTGCCTCAAAGAAGTCGATCGGGTTCAGGAGGCATGATCTGCCTTTCACAAACCCGAACTGGGTTTATATGTATATATTCCTTTTCTGATATCTATACATATATTTATATAGCAATATATATGTTTATATTCTATATGTATTTGTTTGAAATGTATAACTCCATATATCTGATATATGTACTTTCTCATATTTATCTATCACCATAAACATCTATATGTGTATATTTATATATACTAAACATGACTGATCCCACAATGTTTGTTCCCTACTATTCTATACCTGTACTGAATGATATATTTGAAAAAACAACATTCATTTGTACAGCTCAGATGGTGTAGAGGTACATTGCTCTGACTATGGTGTACAGGGTCCTGGGTCCAAGGCTTTGCAGTATGGATTATTTTGTTGCTGGGCAGAACATTGGCTGATGGATACAGAGTGATTAAGGCAGTTTTAAGCAGTTGTAAGCAGGTCTGCATGGGTTTGAGGGATAGTGAGTGATGCCAACACATGATTAAATGTGAACCTGCTTAATCTGTGTGGGCATCGCTTAGCATCATGCAAACTCGCTGACTGATGCTTACTGCTGCCTATTGTAGTTTACTGCTGCTTACCCCTGTATTAATTTCTTTAAAAGAAAAGAAAAAAGGGGTGATAGGAAAGTGGTGAAAAAGAGGGCATGCAGAGGGAAAAACAATAAGATAGCTAAGGATGTGCAGGATGTGTGTAGGGAAGGTCCATAGCTGTTCTTATCTGATACAGAAACAGCTGTACATTTGTGTAGAATTTGGAGGTGAATTTGGACACTCAAACCCCTGAGAGAAGGGTGAAGACAACAGTAGTGTGCTATTAAGACAATTAGACAAAATTACATGTGTACAGTGGACATGTGTGTGAAATGGACAGCTATGTATGGGGTAACAATTTTTTTGGGAACAGATTACCCCCATTTTTTTTTTTTTTTTTTTTTTTTGTAAGGTGAGAGTGAGATGTTGGGGAAGAATAGTGGGTACATTTATGGAGGTAAGTTGGATAGAAAGACAGAAAAGACAGACAGGACAGCTGACAGGGGTGGTATATGACACATGTGGGGTGTAAGCATCTTGGATGGAGGGGTGGTTGGGAATCAGATGCACATGAACCCCCATACGGTTACAGTGGAACTGAGGTCCCCACCCATGGCCAGTCACCACTGCATTTTCACAGCCCCAGAGGTGGCTGTGCTGCGGTCTTCAGAGGAGGGGCAAGCTGACCCTCAAGATGTCCCATGTGTCCCTCAAGCTCATGCAACTGATCACCATACTCTGAATGGAGGATGCTGCACACCAATCCCTGGATCTAATTGCGGATGATGGTCTCCTCTCTGCGTCCGCTACCGGGGGGGACGAGTCACATCCCCTGAGGCAGTTCCACCCAAAGGTGGTGACGGACTGATGAAGAGGAAGGCCCAGGTTGGGTCCCAAATGTGCTGGGGCCCTTTGCCATGGTCAGATGAGGCGAGACAGGTGGATTCACCATGATCTGCCTTCCCAGAAGTACTATGGTGTTACAGTTTAAAAAATATGGTGGTTAGTCAAGAAAAACACAATTCAGGATTAGTTATAACAGCATGCATGAGAGTTCTGACTGACTCCATAAAACAGAATTGAAACTGTTGCATATCAAACAGATTGCATGCATATATGGAACCACAGTAGGCATTATAACAGCATGCGAGTTACATTGATAGCAACAGGCCACAATGATAGTATTTGAACAGGGAACATTAAAATTCAAACAGTTAACTGTTTGTATAACAATAGGACGCATGCCCCAACAGTAGGCTTTGAGATGAACATAAGCATTTAATGTGTATGAAGTACTGGTGCAGATAGGGTGGGGGGGAGAGAAAGAGAGAGAGAGAAGTCAATTAACAACTGTCTAGGCTTCAGTTTTCAACAACTGTACAGATCATTACTCTACTCATTACTCTATATGGCTGACCTCATTG
>NC_056731.1:1477847701-1477892701 GCF_019279795.1 Protopterus annectens | reverse complement strand
ATTATACAGCCAAACTGGAGGCAAAGCTCTCTCAACCCAAGTCTGGAACTGACAGTGAAGAGGAGAAAGGTAATACTTTCAACACAGCACCAGTCTCACATAGACGTAACAAACCAACACCAGCTAATAACACACATGAATACATGAAAACATACTCAGAGGCTCTAAATAAAAATCTGCAAAAGCAACAGAGACCTCCAAAGCAGACATCCAAGCAACCTCCACACCCCATCACCAACCATGAAACACATACTTCACATAATCAGTGTGCCACACTATCACAGCCCTTAATGCAAAATAACATACTCAGCACACTAGTAATAGACGACTCTATAGTCAGGCTCACTGATGTCCCACTAACTAGGCTGGACAAGGAGAAGGTTACAGTTAGCTGCCTGTCGGGTGCCAGGATCTGCCACATAACACAAGCACTCAGATCACTCCAGAACAAGTACAAATACAACTCTGTCATTGTCCATGTTGGTGTGAATGACCTGAGATGTACCTCCCTGGACTACATGAAAAGAGACATGGAAGAGCTCTCTAATCATGCAGCCCAGGCCGGTATGACCCTGACCCTGAGTAGCATCCTGCCCTCACCAAGAATGATGCCACAGTATAAAGAAAAAAATATCAATTTCATCAATTGGCTAAGTTTCTGGTGTCATTCAAAGGGGATACAGTATCTGTCCGCCTGGGATAACATGCTCGACAAGCCACGTTGCTTCACAAGAGATGGCTTGCACCTGTCACCCTTAGACTTTCAAATACTGGCCAAGGCTCTTGCTGCCCCCATAATGCCTTTTTTAGGCAAGTCTCAAAAGACAAACCCACCACCACCAAAAATAGCACAAATAACCAAAAACTGAGGGTAATGCTACTCAACGCCAGAAGTCTAAACCTCAAAATGCACGCATTCGAGGCACTCCTCAGTATGGAGAACATTGACATCTGTGCAGTAACAGAAACCTGGTTTAAGGCTCCTGAGAGCACCCCAGCACTACTAGCCTATAACTCATACCATACCGTTTGGCCACAGAACCAGGGCCGAAACACAAAAGGAGGGGGTGTATCCATATTCATCAAGGATACCCACACCTCCAGGTTAGTGGTGCAGAACAATGCATCAGAGATCATTCATGTGCAACTAACAATGGGCAAAACTGCAATCCAAATTGTAGCTTGCTACAGATCACCCATCGTGGCCCAGGACCCCCATTCCACATTTCTGGAGACACTGGGAAATATGAAGGTCCTGCCAAACACCCTAATACTGGGTGATTTCAATTACCCAAACATAAACTGGAAGAACTGCTCAAATACTAACTCCCTTGCCCAACGCTTCCTCGAATTTATAAACTTGAACACCCTGCATCAACTGGTCAACACCCCCACCAGAGGGAACAACATATTGGACATGGTCATCACCAACATGGGTGACTGGTGCTCCACACCAGAGGTCAACCCCTCGCTGGTTAGATCAGACCATAGACTAATTACTCTGGATATCCACATTCCGCCCCCCAATCAAGGAAACCACCATGAAAAACTTTTCAAAAGCAAATTTCACATTACTTAAGACCGAGGTGGAAAGGTTCACAGCCCCATGCTGAAGGACAATGCTGGCCAAACTGCTGAAATCTTTACAAAGGCACTCTATGAGCATCTGCAGGAATGCATGCATCATACTATCCCAAGTAAAACCAAGACTCACTCCTCCAAGAAATGGAAACCAGTCTGATGGACCCCTGCCATAAACAAGCTATACAACAGAAGGAGAAAACTAGTACAGAAAAGAGTAAAATCTCAAGAAGGAAAGACATCCCTGATCAGTATCAGCAAGAAACTGTGATCTCTCATTAAATCATCCAAGGCTAGTTTCGAAAAAAAAATTGCCAATGACTCCAAAGATAACCACAAAGCGTTCTTTAGCTATGTCAAGAACCTAAGTGGAAACTCTCAGATCTGCTCTGAGTTAGTGTAGAATGGCACAAAATACACTGAACCGACTGATATTGCCAACATTCTGGCAGACAGGTTTAATGCAAACGTCACCCCCTAAAGGGCCTATAACCTTACCAGAAGAATGTAGGGCCCCGTCAATCACTGACACACAGGTTAAAACAGCCCTATCCAAAGCTAAAAACACAGCTTCAATGGAACCGGACAGTGTCCCAGGCTGTGTCTTACAACAGCTCAAAAATTAACTAACCCCTCACCTAAACACACTGTTCAAACTCAGCCTCTGTACGGGCTACATACCCACAGAGTGATGCACAGCAACAGTTACCCCACTCCACAAAGGTGGAGCCACAACGGACCCCTGGAACTATCACCCCATAAGCCTGACCAGCCTGGTCTGCAAGGCTATGGAATGCATCATCATGGAACTCATTAACAGAGACATTGGGAACCTCCAAACCTTGGTCCCTACCCAGTGTGGCTTTGTTAAGGGCAGATCATGCCTCCTAAACCTGGTGGACTTCTTTGAGATGGTTACCAAGGCATTAGATGAGAGAAAGGAGGTCCACACAGCCTACCTAGACCTCACAAAGGCTTTCAACACCATTCCCCATTCTAGTATTATAGACAAGCTCACCAGCTTGAACATAAACCCCTATGTCATGAGATGGGTTGCCAACTGGCTCATGGATAGAACCCACATGGTGAGAGTTGCAGGCTCTACATCCGACTGGCATCCCACAGGGCTCAGTCCTAGGACCCCTCCTGTTCGGTATATACTTCTTAGAGGGTCTATATTAGATCAGCGAATGCTTAAACAACCGAACACCAATTGATCGACCTTATTTTAGCAAAAGTTAAAAATATCGAAGCAACAGAAACTCAAATTTTTTCCTAGGGAAAGAATTTGGTTGTCTGTTTCTGTTGCTTCAGTATTTTCAGTGCTGTGGTGAAAAGTTACGGGTCGGATTCAGGTAAGTGTGTGATTGTGTGGTTGTGAGTGTTAGGGTGGGTTAGGTGAGTTAGGGTTAGGGTTTGGGTTAGGTATGTGTGCGATTGTGTGGACATGAGGGTTAGGGCGGATTTAGGTGAGTTAGGGTTAGGGAGCGGGTGAGGTGAGTGTGCAATAGTGACGGACCTTTGGGTTAGGGTTTGGGTTAAGGTAAGTGGACAGTTAGTGGTGTGTGCATAGTTTAGCGTAGGGTTAGGTGTCAGATTTTAGGTGTATGTGTGTGGATTTCTGTTTGTTTGGTGTGCTTGTGTTTTGTGTATGTGTTTTAGATCAGCAATTTTTTTCCCTAGGAAAAAAAATCGCTGATCTGACAGTTCGAGATTGTAAGTTTTCATTTACATGAAGTCAATCAATCAGCGTTCACTTTTTTAAGTGTTCGCTGATCTTCTTAGAGGTACAGGCAAGCATATGAGGACTATGGCTGACCAAGTTTGCAGACAACTGCAAACTAGGGGCCATAATTGATTCTCCGGCTGATACAGATGGGTCTCATTGAGACGGATACCTGGTGTCAAAATCATGGCCTCAAGCTAAATGCCAAATAGTGCATGGTCATCCCCTTTGGAAAAAACAAAGTACCCACAAACTACCACATAGGTGGTAGTCCCCTATATACAGAAAATGTAATAAGGGACCTGGGGACCCAAGTAGATAGTAATCTCTGCTTTGATAATCATATTGCCAAGGTGGTTAGACAATCCTTCTATGTGGCCCACCTAATCACAAAAGGGTTCGCATCTAGAACAAATGAGGTTATTGTGCCTCTCTACTCATCACTCATTAGACCCATCATAGAATACAATGCCCCATTTGGGATGTACCTTACAAGACACCTGCAACAGCTGGAAAGACCACAAAAGTACCTCAGCAAGAGGATTACTGGCCTCAAACAGATGCCCATTGCAGCCTGACTCAAGAAACTCCAGCTGTACTCGGTTGCATACCGCTTACTCAGAGGTGATCTCTGCCTGACATACAAGGCCATGTCCAACCCAGAATTGATGGACGTGCACCACCTAAAAAAAAAAAATCCCGGACAGCCACACGGTCTAGAGATATAAAACTCACCACAATGATAAATAGGACATGCTGGAGGGATAAATTCCTATCCCAGAGACTCCCCATGCTCTGGAACAGGATTCCAGTATACATCAGGCAGAGCCTCTCACTAACACTCTTCAAGAGAAACCTTGACGGGTGGATGGGAAACAGAAAATTTACCCCGGGGATCACTGCAGTGGCTCTGCTGGACAGTGACACAGGGAACTAATGGCTCTGCTGGACAGAAGCACAGGGAACTAATCTAAGGGGGTGGCGAAAGCCAACACATTTTGGCTAGGCTTATAAATGCCCTTGGGCAGATAGTCTAGTACTTACCTATGAACCTAAATACATCCAAACAATTTTAATCTGTAAGCCCAACCTGGACCCTACAGATACTTTCAATTACCATCCTATAGCTCTTAGAATCATACATATAAAATATGTTATCTTCATTCATAACAAACAGAATAAAATATGTTATTCCTTCCATTATTTCCCCTTACTAATCCAGATGAATTAAAGGTAGGTAGATAAATGTTCATAAACTAATGTTAAAAATCATTGAAACTAATTAAGCCCTCTAATACAAATTGTGTTTTGATGACGGGGTAAGAAATCTCCAAAGAACTGGACAGATTAAATATCCATTTTATTGAAAATATCACATCCCCTTATTCATTCAACTAGTTCATTATATAAGAATTCCTCTACTCAATTAATTATTAAAAAATATTTCAAAACCTATCATGTTAAATAATGAAGGCTGTCCCCAAACCCTAGTTGTTTAATTGTTCTATAGAGCCCCTATTCTTATTTCTACTTAAAAAAATATTCCTACCTATGCTACTTTAAAACTAACTTCTCAAGGACTGCCTTTGTAAATGATTTAAATATCTTTCTCACTCAAATTCTGATATATCAAAAGAATAGCAAAATATCAAAAAAATTCAAACAGTCTCTATTTTCAGTTTTCTAGTTGTAATCTTAATCTAAATGACATGATTATATTTCCTTTGAATCAGAATTATAACCTTACCTCACTACCTGGAGCCAAATTCTAAAAGAAAGTTGCAGATAGCGCAGCACACAGGAGGAAGACTTCAGTGCACCAGCGTATGACAGAGTTCTATAACGCTCACCAAAACATGACTAATTAATTATCTATTCATCATAGGATAATTATGGATTCTGTGCACACCCGTCAGATCCTAAAACATAGTATGCACACCCAACGCAACTTTAATGTGACAAGGTTATTCACTGAAAACTTTGTAAAAGCACTTGGAAAAGGCCATAGTTATATGCCACAAGAGCAGTTTCATTATTACTGAATCCTGTAGAATCTTCAGTATTACTCACACACAAAAAAAAAAAAAAAAAAAATGCAACCGGCATTTATTGAATTACAACAGTCATGGGTACTGCAAGCCATACAGGAAGACAGGGAAATGCATCCTAGAAGGCAGCCAGCTAGTCACCAAGTTACATCTAAGCCAGCTATCTGATCCAGAAATAATTGACAGGTACTAAATAGACAGAGAGCTGGAGAAAACTGTGTATAGCATGTGTGCTGTATACATGTATGCATGTACACAGCAAGATAACACCATACCTGTAGAAAACAAAGTTTGTCTGAGCTTAGGTATACTGGCTTTGGGGAAATTTCAATAATATATGGCAGGAGTGTTCCAGGCAGCTGCCAGTCACATACTCTCATAATTCCTGGCAGCAATCTGCAATGTGTGTCCTTGGTGCAATAGACTGCACCCAAATTCATTTTAAAATCCCTGCTGTACCTGAAGCAGAAAGGTACAAGCATAGAAAGGAGTAGCCATCTCTGAATTGCCAGGTGGTATTCTCAGCAGATGGCATAACAAAAAAAAACATGGTAGTGTCCAGAATACTGCCATACAGCAGCATTCTGGTAGTGTTCAGACTGCTGCTCTATGGTGGGAAAGTGTTCTGAAGACTGGTTTCCAACACACTGAAATACCTGAGGGACTACTACTTGGCAGGTATAGGAGTACAGCTATGATGTCATCAGAATCCACATCTGTCAGCAGTATGCATGATGAAAGCCTATGTGATATCTCCTTCCCACCAGCAGGTGACTGTAGTTATCCACTTGAGCCATGGCTAATGATGCCATACAAAGTCCCATCCAACCCTGCTGAGGATGTATACAATAGATCCCATGCACTGTGTCATGAAACACCATTGAGCATGTGTTTGGTGTACTGAAATCCAGATTCAGATGTCTATATACATCCAGGGGTGCACTATAATACACATGTGAAAAGGCAGCACAGATGATGACTGGGTGTGCCATGCTACGCTGCGCATTAACAGAAACACATGGCAGCTTGTCAGTGGTAGGTGTGAGTGATATACCCCAGGAATCCCAGATGTCTGATGATAACATTCCACAGCTATCAGAGGACACATGGGGTAGGGGAAATTGGTATGGGTGGCAGAGGATATGGACACAAGTCCTAACTCAGGCAACATAGCACAGTCTGACACACACCTTTGATGTATCACTAGCCACAAGTATATAAGTGCACAGAGTAAATATCGATGTCCAAGTGTTGCCCTGAAACAGCAACATGGTTTGCAGCTAATGGAAATGACCCATCATTTGTACAAAGTGAACATCATACATAATCTAATCTTAATGTATAGCACTGCGAACACATACAAAACACT
The DNA here is from genome assembly GCF_019279795.1 of Protopterus annectens. Taxonomy (NCBI): domain Eukaryota; kingdom Metazoa; phylum Chordata; order Ceratodontiformes; family Protopteridae; genus Protopterus; species Protopterus annectens. The sequence goes on along the minus strand of NC_056731.1, from coordinate 1,477,885,977 downwards.
GAGAGGAACCAGCAATCCAGGAAGACTGTCTGCAAGGTACATCAACAAAGAAGAACACACAGGCACATGTGTGGGATGCAGTAGGAATGAGCAACCCAAATAGTCATTGCTCAAGTAGGATATCATCATATAGAACATTACCAGTTCAATAAGCAAACTCACAAGAAAGCAAGGTGTCTGATGTGTATGGGAATGCATTGGCATTTACATAAACAAAACACTGGCCATAAAATAATAGCGCTCCCTCACTTATACATTGCAGCAATACAATGAGGGCCATTTCAGTTTTATATATATGTGCAGATATGCACGGCAACAATGACACTGACCACACAACACACTTGTAACATACATTAATATTACTGATATATATATATCTATATATATATATATATATATATATATATATATATATATATATATATATATATTTGGGTCTACTACCATTGATTGAATACTCACTTGACTGAAAATGAAATTACAAGACCACTTCACTGAAAGTTCACTTCACTGAAAACTCATTTCTTTGAAACTGATTTCATTGAAAGTTATAAATGGCCTTTTTCCCACTGTAGTGTGACCCTGGAGTTAGTATATAAAGTAAGGGGGTGTGGGGGCATAGCCTCCCACATTTTATAAACATTTTAAACTATACACAATGATACTTAGAAGTGCAATAAACAACTGTTTCCAAAAGAGAATATATAACCAAGATATGTGGTGGGCATTGCCTTCCACACCCCCCCCTTACTTTATATACTAACAACAGGGTTGCACTACAGGGGGGAAAAAGCCATTTGTAACTTTCAACGAAATGAGTTTCAGTCAAGTGAGCTTTCAGTGAAGTGGTCCTAGTAATTTCATTTTCAATCAAGTGAGTTTTCAATCAACTGCAGTAGACCCATATATATATATGGGTCCCCTTTACTTTACCGAAACGACACTTCACTGACACGCGGAAAAACGAGACGAAACGACCAACAGGTAAGTTGACCGAAAAGGTGATTTGCCGACAGCCGAAAGACCGACAAGGGTAACGTGTGACCGCGACTCGGTAAGTGTGCGATAGTGACGGAGTTAGGAGTGGTCAGGTAAGTGTGCGATATTGTGGGATTTTGGGTTAGGGTGTGGGAAAGGTGAGTGTGTGGTAGTGTCGGAGTTAGGGTTCAGGTAAGGTAAGTGTGTGATAGTGACGGACTGTAGTTTAGGGACGGGTTAAGTGAGTTAGGTTTAGAGTGCGGGTAGGGTGAGTGTGCGATAGTGACAGGCTTTATGTTTTAGGGTGGGTTAAGTGAGTTAGGGTTAGGGTGCAGGTAGGCGGGTAGGGTAACTGCGGTAGTGTCGGATCTTAGGGTTAGGGTTTGGGTTAGGGTTAGTGGATATGTCATTGTGTGTGATGTGTAGTTTACGTTGTTTGTGTCGGTGTAATTGTGTTCGGTTTTGTGAGTTGTCGTTGTTGTGTTTCGGTTATTTGGGTGGTGTTTTGTGTGTTGGTGAAGTGTCGTGTTGGTAATGTAAAGTAGACCCATATATATATATATATATATATATATATATATATATATATATATATATATATATATATATATATAAATATATATATATATATATATATATATATATATATATATATATATATATATATATATATGTATGTATATATATAAATATATATATATATATATATATATATATATATATATATAAAAACACATACCTGCATGTGCAAATTCATTCGGGCATGGGAAGGCACCCATGGGAAACACAAGTAAGCATAGGAATTAAAATTGGAACATGTTACTCAGAGAGGCATTTAGTTCTGGTGTGAAGCACGTGTAGGAGCATACTAAAATGCTATAGGTTATGCAAGTATGTATACAGAGACATAGTCATGCCAGTCATACATGACTGAATGGCAGAAAAGTAAGAATGTAAGGAAAAATGCAACCATATCATTTCATTAACAAAGATGCAAAACATTAAAGCATGACATCACATAGTACATTACAATTATGATTTCCTTGCTGGGCTGTAGAGAAAAATGATCAAGTCTGTAAATTAATTTTTCCTCTTCTTTGTAACAGACTTCCTATTTGTGTTAGGCAGAGCCATTCCCTGGCCGCCTTCAAATGCAGTTTGGAGAAATGGGTGAGGAATCACAAATTCACACCTTGGATAGTGGGATCCCTTATGGACTAGGGCAATCTATAACATACTCAAGGCATAGGCACAAACTCATGCCTTCCTCTTGCCTCTAGAGGTTATATATTGGGTAAAATAAGGTTATATTGCATAGGCTTGTAAGGACTGTTAAGCTGTTAGCCCACTAATCTTGTTTGAACCTGTGAACCTATGAACTGTTGTCAATATCACCACTAACAGTCAGTGTCAGTCAAGTAATACATATCCACAAATGACTCTATCCATGTATGTCATAAAAATATATGAAAGATATGTGGTATTAGACATGTCAAAACATCAGAAATTCATTACTGTGTCAGTGGTCAGCACAGTGTTCAGCATTGTCACAAGATCAGAATGCCACACCAGCATACACATTGGATCAACTGTTGATATTACATTAACCCAGTCTAGGGCACCCATTAGGATGGCTCACACCATATTCTGACTGCCCCTGCCACATCCAAAAACACTCTACCCATGTGCCTCAGTGGAGGACCTGGATGTGGTTACACTTGCAGGTGTAGTGTGGGAAGTAACATGACTGCAGTGTGACCATCTGGACATGTCTGCTTGGCTCATATTGGTGTGGCTTCAGCAGATGTCTGTGCACACTACAATAGAGATATCAATGTACATTGACCATGTGAGGACCTAATGAGAGTGGGTTAGACTCTGACCATTGAAGGCACTCTGCTAAGTACAGTTAGGGCATGTAATATTCAGTTAGTATTACAGCACTGCTCTAATACTGCCATAACAAGACTTTCAACAGAGCATGGAATAGACAACATAGTGCAGCCATGATCTCACCATTTCTGCACTCCTGACCTTTGTGTAACACATGGAGCTGATGTGCTACATGATCTGTTGTACAGGCAAGAGCAATAAGGTCAGCTCCATGATATTGCTGGAAATGTTCATTCACCAGTAATAGTAAGCAGACACCCTCTGGCACACATCCTTGCACAGCAGCAACACTCAGACATGTTCTCTGATGGGCATTATCTCTCATTTGTGGGAAAGAGTCATCCTCATTACCTGACTCTGAATCAAACAATGGCTCATGGACGTCATCATGTCCGGTAGGTGCCATCCCCACACAATTAGAATGTCCAGCCACATTGTCCTCAATCTCTAGGCTATAGCATGATCCATATGGCTGTCCCCTTCTGGGCTAGACAGTAAACCCAAGTCTGTGCCCTCTGTGCCATGGGCTGTGATATCACACTTATCCAAGTCACATTCCAACTCAGGAACAGTGGATAGACTCCTGCAGGAGCCGGGCAGTGGATGGGCTACAGAAAGAGACAGATGACTTAGGTTAATTACATACATAAACAATACAGTAATGATAAATTAGTCAAGTATATGATTACAATGTCAATATAGACTTACCAGGATGGTGAGCTTGGGTGAAGTTCATAGACCCTATGTAACAGTGACAGAAATTTCATGTAGACTACATATTGCACACAGTTGACAATTGTTGAAAACTAGAATAGTGAAACATACCTGACATCTCTTGTTTGAAACCCACCACCATAGATGAGGTTTGAACTGAAAGTGTAAGAGGGAAACATAAACAAATCTTCATCAGTAAGCTGTTAATGGCCATCATTATGCATTCCACAGAGGTATAACACACACAAGATAATATGTACACATACCATTTGGCAGAGGCTGCGGTTAATTGTTTGTTGTTCTAGGTGGTTGAGGAAATATACAATAGTCAGGAGGTACACAGACATGATCATCAATAGCGACATGTAAAAAACATATGGAATGGCTCACTATGTATATCATCCCTCTTTGATGATACTGTAGGTCCTGTAAGATGATAAGACACACTAATATTAATATGTGGGAATGCTCAACAGTCATGACTGCAGACAACAGCACATGACAACGACAGTACAAGTTAACAGGATATGGAGACACTTACATGACAAACGGTGAACATGTTCTCCAGATGTTCCTATGTATGGAAAGAAACATCAAGAATAACATGCATCACAGTTTTTCTCAAATTTGATGTGCCCTATAAAAAAAGGTGGACAACCATACTTGGTATCTCTGTAGGTGTAGCTTCACTGGCCATGTCTTATGATGATGTATCTGTAATATACAATGACATACACAAATAAGATTATAAACTTAATCCAATGTCATGACAGGTGGCAGAGTGAGAGACAGCTATGAATCACAAGATTATACGGGGATACTTACATGATATAGGTTGATGCTGTGCTAATGCAGATGGATCTATACAATTAAAGAAGACAAAAATCACACATGTTTCTGTTAGTCTTGGGTATGTATTGGATTTTTAATACAATATGCAATGACACTTTGGGAGCCACATCCCATGTGTGACTATGTTCACTATTTCATTGTGCTGCTGAACAAAATAATATGGCAATACATGAATAATTTGCACATTCAGTTAAAGTCTGAGGCTGTGTATATGCTGCAGTAGATGTAAGATTATGACTTACACGTGCATCCTGAAACACCAGCTTCAATACCTCCACCAGGTATATGGCGATCACAGCTGGTGACATAATGTGATGCTAGGAAAATTGTGACCTTGTCTAAGGGAGTTAAAACCTATTATTTCACCTCCACTTTGCAGGTCAGAACTGTTTGAACAGGAAAGGGCCATCAACATGTATAATATGAATTCTAAACATTAAATATAACATAGATATCTTCTGACAACATTGTATTCCTCACAGCAGTGCTGGCAGGTGACAGTTTGTAGTTAGCTAGAAGTCAGCTATACATGACAGTCAGTGCACCTGTGTGCACTTTAAAGTGCTAGTTGTAAAATATGTTATTAATGAGCTTCATTAACGTTTAAGGTTTTGGAATCCAGTTTGTGTAGACTGCATAACTTCCAGAAATTCAGATCATTAACCAATAGCTCAGCATAACAGGAAGGTACTCTGTACAACTACCTAATTGGTATCAACAAACAGAACAATCTGTGATATGTGTACAATGCCCTGCAATAATCTGATACCATCTTATATGCACAAAATTTAAAATGTGATTTTGATACATTTATTGGTCACGCCATTGTCACGTGCAAACTGAGTGGGACCACAGCAATTTTCTGAAAGTGATATTGAGGATACTGCCTACATCAAAAGTGAGGATGTCAATTGCAAGGAGGCTTTGGCATGTCCAGGCACCAAACTGTATGTAGGAGGAGACCAGCCAGATGCTCACTGTCTATGCTGGACAGGAGCAGAGGATTCAAACACACCCAGGGACTTTGCTATGATCGAGATATGGAATCAGACTGTGTGGGAGCACTACCGATGGACTGAGATTTTCTAGACAGGCATGCAAGTCCATCACTGGTCCAATGACCTGCATTGGAGGGCTGCTGAGGACCTTCACAGAAGACACCAGCTTGCAGATACTGCATTAAATTATATTGATCACACCTTAACACCTACATTATAAAATATGCATTTCCTAGATGTATGTGTGTACAGGAATGATTTCATGGCTGTTTGCAATGATTAGACTAATACTAATGTACTTCGTCTGTGAATCTTCCTTGCAAAGTCATACATTTCTGTTATATCTTCTTTTTCTTTCAGCTGCTCCCATTAGGGGTTACCACAGTGGATCATTGTGTCTGCAGAATGAGTGGCAGTGGAGTTTTAAGGTGTTGAGTTGCCAGCCTAGCACCCAATCTTCCTCATAAGGCACATACATTTCTGTTATATAAGCTACATAAATCCATTTAATCACTGGTAAGATGGATTAGCTAGGTATGCAGGCACCTGGGTTAGAATGCAAACTTAGATAAGAGTTATAGTTTGAATCTGCATTTTTCCTGTTTGTTGACATTGCTCCTCACTTATGAAGTATTGGCAGTAACATAAACATGTATGTTATGTCAAAGCTATAGAACATGTAATACTCAGTATTGTTAATTCCTCACTATCAAGCTTTATGTAACTGACTGAATCATCCACTCCAGTAAAATACATTATTTTTCCTTTTTGCAAGTGATAAAGACAGAGCCAGCAATTGGGCCCTGTGCATCAAGTGGGTGCACAGGCTTGAGGATTAGCAGGAGACAGATATGTGTAATGACTGTAAACATTAATTTCCAAAGAAGCAATCGTAACATTGTTAAAAATGCCATGTTTGCTTGCAGAATCAGGCACACTAATATTAATGTGACTACCCACAATGCATCTGACAGGTAACTGTATTAAACATAGATTTAATGTGAATCATATTACATTTTCTGATGCAAAATTACACTTTTGAGTTATGAGAAAATAATCATATTAATTTTTATTTATTTGTTTTTTTAAATTCTCTTTATTATTTTTAAACAAAAAATCTCAAAACAGAACAGACAAACAAGCAGCACCAACATAACAGAAGAACTATGTACACTTATACATTGCCCAAAAAAAAAAGAAAAAGAAAGAAAACAAAAACACCAGCAGGTACAAAGTAACAAGGTTCATAAAAATAAACATGAAGTCAATTCAAAATATGGTCAGATAACAAACTCCAATATTCTTTAAAATATGGTATCTGGTTAATGTTGTGAAACAGGTATTTATGTGCTTTAAGATGTTTAATAGCCAGAGTCTTAAATCCTTCCCACGGCAGTAAATGCCTATCCTTCCAGTTCATAGAGATATAGTACTTGACTAGCATAAATAGAGAAATCAGAACTCTATATTTCATTTCTGATATTCCTGGCGGAGGAATGTGCAAGAGTGTAAATTTCCATGAAAGGATTACTTTTTCATAGCCAATTTTTTCAAGCAGGACTCTCAATGCACACCATAGTTTATATGAGCATTTGCAGCTCCAAAATATATGAAGGAGATTGTCGGTTTGGTAGTGACAGATTTGACATTGAGAGGAATAATTAGGGTATATTTTGTTGATTACATCCGGGGAAAGATAGGCATTGTTCATTACCATGAGCTGGGTGTATTTAAGCTTCTTTAGGGGTACATATTTAGTACAGATTTTTATGGCCTTTGAAATCTGGTTATGGGTGATAGAAGGGTCAAGCTTTAACCAATATTTGGAGACAATGAGCCCCTTATGTGTTCTGGAAGCCAAAATAGCTTTATATGCATTTGAAATAATTTTTTTTAAGGAGAAAAAGTTTCCACAACACCTTACAGGTTGAGATATCTTTATCATTTACCAAGGGATGGTCTAGGTATAAGCACACTAACTCCCTGATTTGTCTTAATATAATTGTGTATTTTTTGGTAAGTTCAAATTGATTCTCATCTCAGAGACAGAAAATAGTTTGAAATGAAAAAATCAGAGATGGTGAAGCTCCTGATAAGTGGATATTGGTTCAGATTTAACATATGACCATTCATCCTTAGATTAGGGTTGAGGTGAAGAGGTTGCAGAGTAATGAAGGCATGTATCAGGTTTAAAGAATTGAAAAGGTTTTGTAAAGACCTTATACTAAATTTCATTTTTTTATGTATCTTAAATTTAACTGAGTTGTCTTTGTTTAAGAAAGGGAGAGCAGCTGGATTAATGTTTAAGCTTTTAATATAGTTGTAATAAAGCATGACCCAGGCTGGAGACCACGAAGTATCTTCCTTATTATAGGAAGCAATATTGATGATTCTACATGCATTAATTATTTCATAATATGTTTTAAAATCCGGCAGACCTAAGCCTTCCTGTTCTTTAGGGAAAGTAAGTTTCGTGTAGCTAATCCTAACAGATCTGGAGTACCATATAAAGTTTGATATGAACAAAATGATATTTTTAAAGAATTTGTTGTGCATTATATTGGTTGTTGCATTAAAATATATAAAAATCTAGGGAGTATATTCATTTTAATGATTGCAACTCTGGCTAGGAATGGTAATTTAATTTTGGCCCATCTGTTTAGGTCATTTTGAACATTTATCCAACAATTATTTATATTATCTTGGTAAAGAGATGAGTGCTCTTGGTAAAAGTTTATTCCTAAGTAATGAAGATGTTTTCTAATGTTTATGCCAGTAGTGGAGAATATGTTTGGAAACGGAGAATACAAAATTATCAGAAAAATTAAAGATTTGACTTTATTCATTTTGTAATTTGCTAATTTAGAAAAGAAATTGATAGAGGTCAAAATTTTCTTGGGATCTGATTTAGGTAATGAAAAGTAAATGTTTAAATCATTGGCATATGCCGAAAGGGAAAGCTTTGTATTAAATAGAACAGGAATATGATGGTGGGTGTTATGTTTAATTAATAAGAATAAAGGTTCAATGTATAGGTTAAATAACAAAGGGGAGAGAGTGCGCCCTTGTATAGCTCCATTGTGAATCTTAATTCTATTCGATATCTGGTTATTTATTTGTATAATAGTATATGCATTAGAATAGAGTGTTCTAATCTTGTTAATAAAAATAGTTGGAATGTTGAAGTATGGGAGCGTATCAAATAAAAACTCTGTACTGATTCTGTCGAAAGCTTTGGAAGCATCGACAGCTAAAGAGTAAATAGTGCTTTTGGCCAACAAAGAGAGAGAGATCATAGCATCTAAAGTTAAGGCGTGGTCTATTGTTTGTCTCCTCAAAATAAAACCTGATTGTTCAGGTGAAACAATAGAAAACATAACTGCATTGAGTCTATTGGCCAGAATTGTGGCCAAGATCTTCATGTCTATGTTAACAATGGAAATGGGCCTATAATCCCAAGGATCTTTCGGCTGATTGTTATGTTTTGGGATAAGTATAGTTCTAGATGCATTGAGGTGAGTGTCTTTATATCCAACTGTGAGAATATGGTTAAACAGGAGAAGCAGTGCTTTAGAAATTTTGGGTGTGAAAGATTTATAAAATTTGGCCGTAAAACCATCTGGGCCAGGGGATTTATTAGATTTCAGATTATTAATTGCCAATATAATTTCCTGTTGAGTAATTTTCCTTTCAAGTAAGGCTTTTTGAGACTTGGTTAGTTTGGGGAATGATATGTTATTTAACAAGCTTTGTATTTCTGCTTTATCAATAGAATTTCCAAGAGGACTATAAAGTTGAGAGTATAAAGACTCAAATAATGAAATAATATCTTGGGTATTCTTATATTCATTCCCCTGATAGTATAATTCCATCATAAAGTGAGGAGTTTGTTTGGGTTTACCACTGTAGTTAAAAATTTAGAAGGGAATTGTGCCAATTCCGAATAGTTTGCTAATGTTTTAATCTCATGAAAAGAGAAATTCTCAGCTTGCATGGTTAAATCTTTTGTAATTGGATCATTTCTTTCTCATTGTCAGGTATGATTTGTCATTGACTTTCGGTTTCTAGCTTCCGAAGTTTATTAATTATATCTGTTTCCTTTTTATAGTATAGTTTTTTATAGTAAGAGGCTTTATTAATGAGAAAACCTCTAATCATTGCCTTGGTTGCTGCCCAGGAACAGTCAAGGGAGGTTTCTGATAAGTGACATGATTGTAGAAATTGGTCGAGATATGACTCCAGGTGAGGTAATACTTCTTCCTTTTTTAGGAGGTTAGGGTTTAATCACCACCAAATAGCTTTGTTATTTAATGATTTAGTAGAGGGCCGTTGAATCAAAAGGGAAATCTTGGAATGATCGGAAAGGCTTCTATGGTCATTGAGAAATGAGATGTCTAAATTATTAAATACTGAAGAGATAAGAAAGAAGTCTAGTCTGGACCAGCTTTTGCTACACATAGAAAAAAAAGGTAAATTTGTTATTTTTCTGCGTGTTATTACAAAAAATATAAGGGTCAAATAGGTCATAATCTTCTCTCAATTCGGATAAGGCTATGGTTGCTGATTTATTATAGTTAGCCTTGGTATTTGTCCTGTCCTTTTTTGGGTCCTGTACAGAGTTCCAATCCTCCCCCCTATGATATAATAATGATTGGGTAAGGAAGACATTAGTTTGTGGATCTGCCTAATAAACTTTTGTTGGCCAGAGCAAGGGGAATAGATATTAATAATTAGAATAGGTTTGTTTACAAAAGGGCAAGTTGTGATAAAGTAGCACCACCTACCTTCGTTGTCTGAATCATAGCTAACTATGTCCTGTAAGAAATTATTTTTAATTATTATAGCAACACCTAAGCAATTGGTCCTAGTTCCGGAAGCTATAATCATTTTAATCCATGGTCTCCCCCTGTCATGATCCCATTGATAGTTGATTAAATGCGTTTCCTGAACAAATATAATATTAGAATGAGATTTAAGGCCCAGGTGCATAAACAGTCATCTTTTATTAGATGCTTGAAGCCCCTTAATGTTCCAAGACTATATAGCCAGCATTTATATATAGAAATATGAACTGTACTTAAACTGGGAAGTATGGAGAATGTAAAGAATACTAGTAGTAACCATGATTTATATAAGGGTGTTTGGGCAAATATAAGAAACCCTTCCTGCCTTAATCCCATGCCTAACCACCACCCTAATGGCCCGGAAGGGGTTGGGATACCAGAAGTAACTGAGACAAATCCAAGTCTTATAAAAAGACTCTGTGGTCTCCCGCAAATGGTGAGAGTGAGATATCCCAAAGTACTCCTACTATTACTCCAGAGACTAAAATACATAAAAATCTTATACAGGTTAAGAAACCATACTCAAAGCTCAGCCAACCAATGTTTAGTTAAGGACTATTCAGTTATGTATATAAAAAATTAACTGTATCACTCTATAAAGTTTGATATTATAAGATTATGTTTAAATTAGCAATGAACACTTTATGCAGCCCTTTACCAATACATCTACTCTCATGATCCTGAGAGGAAATAGGAAACAGGGAAAATCAAGAATAAAAAATTAAGAGGCTTAGTTTCAATCTTAGGTAATACTAATATATGTTCTTATGTGACAAATAGAATATTCCCCATCTGTATCAAAATACCTATATAGTCTTGTGACATATAAACTAGACCTATTATAACATACAAAGAAAACAGGAAACGTTGTATATAGCCCTAATTGGACTATAAATACATCTCAGGACTGCTTATGAATATATTCTTCCTATAGAAGAGGAGGTACCATTTGAGAGTCCTGATCACTTACTCATGAGTATCAGCTATATCTTCATTGAGTTCTACTCCTGTCCCAACCATCAATAGCCCCCTATTCTTCAGAACATTTAGATTAACAAGTAAGCCTGGAAACAAGTAATATGAAGTAAATCAAACATCATATTCAGTTTTAATATATTATAACCTTTCTTACATTATTGAGTATAGCAATAGCAATGAAACCATGTCCTGATAAAAAAAAAAATAAAATTATACACTCGAGTCATCAGAGTAATATTTGAGGTTTCAGAATCAGTGTTTTAAAATACTGGACTTTCATCACATAACTGGAAACACAATAGAATCAGTCAATTAACCTAATAGGAAATATGAACATTACTAATGTTAGCTTGTAGCTCAACAGAGCCACTGTGTTTTAAACTCGAGCTTTAAGTTAACAAACATGTAAAGTGATAGCTGTTTATGTTCACTTTAATTTTTCCCATTACTTCGATCCCTTTTTAAATTTAATGGAATCATACAAGACAAGCAAAAAAGTAATGCTAGTAATGTCACTCAAAATAATATATAAAATTACTAAATGAAGATATTGAAACCAGAAAGCTTGCTCAGTAAAATTGCGGATGTGTTAACACATCGGATGGAACATGTGTAATGAAGAAGTCGGCATCAGTAACGCTCCATGGTCGGGACTGGTATTATTATTCTAAACCTGAACATACCATACTATAGGGCATCAAAAAGTGACCATCAATTCCCGAACTCTAATCTAGTGATACAAGCACCAAACCAGCCAAGCATTTATAGGAAAAGTAAAATAAAGGCATCAGCCATGTGTATCTGCAGTTCGAGAGAGCTGTAGTGCTTCAGACTCTTGTAAGGAATCACCTAACTCGGGCAAACGTAGAGAAAGACATGGTCGAACCATTTCAGAGAGCAATCTAAGTAATTGAGTTCACGGCTATATCAGCCCAAAATATCACCGACTTGCTCTCAATTAAGATTGCTGCAGGAAGCAGAGTAATCATATTAATTTTTAAACACACACTAAATGACAGACATGTCAAGTGCTTTTACCGGAACTGTTTTATATAAAGTTTGTTGCATTATTACCTGCTTTGCAAATCAAATGACATTAAATGTATGTCTTGCTGTAATACTAATTGACTGTTGTGTTCTATATTGCTAGCCTGTTTTGTTGTTGAATGGGTATCTGCTGCCTCATTATTTCTTATGAGGTTCATAGGATCATAGCAGATTACTATGCTATCAACACAGAGGTCATTTCAAACCTATCTGTTTCATCCTAATGTAATACAATAGAAATGCTGGTCAGTACCCACAATTGCATTTAGTAATGACTGCCCATGTCCAGGAGGGTTGTGACCCATCCACTTGTCCAGGTTCCTCTTGAACAGTGTCATAGAGGTGATCTGTTTGACATCAGTTGGTAGCCTATTCCAAAGAAGCAGCAGTAACTGGGAGACCAATCTGTCCCTCCAGTATGTCCTACTTAAGTTGAAGGCCATATTTAGGTCCCTGGAATGGGTAGCTCTAGTCCCATTTGATTTACAGATTTGCAGCAAGTTCATTAGTTTTGGGTCTGAGATTGCTCTGTAAGTCAGGCAGACTGTAAGTCTCCCCTAAGAAGTGTATATGATACAGAGTATAGTGACAGAGACATTAGTCAGTCTGTGTAAGGCATGTGATGGGGTCTCTTGATTTTCTTTGTTAAAAACTTCTGAGGTTTCTCCAATTGCTGAAGGTACTTTGTATGGCACATGCTGAACGGGGCCTTATTCTCAATTATGGGCCAGATTAGTGCCATGTATAGTGGGGTTATAACCTTCTCTGCTCTCGAGGTGATGCTTTTACTAATCAAGTGTGTGATGTAGGAAGCCTTCCTTACTACAGCAGGCATGTGGTGGTTGAAGTTAAGGTCATAGTCAACTTGTGATTCCAGATCCCTTACCACTTTGTAGGTATTAAGTGTATTGTTGTTGATTTGATAGTGTGAAAGGACATTGCTTGTGCCAAAGGGAATCATGATGCATTTCTTTGCATTCGAGTTTGAGACAATGACTAAGACACCAGTCATTTGTCTGTATAAGACCATCCTGGAGTATACTGACATCATTTGGGGATGGAATAATTGCACCCAGTTTGCAGTCATCCACAAACTTGGTCAGGCACAACACCTTAGTTTTGACCTGAACTTCGGAGAAGTATATACCAAACAGTAGGGGCCCATCGCTAATCCCTGTGGCATCCTGCTGGTGACAGGTCTGCTGGTTGATGTGGAGTCTCCCACTTTGATAGTGTGTGTCTGATTTGTGAGCCATTTGGCAACCCATCTTATAACAAAGGGGTTTACATTCAGTTTGCTAAGTTTATTGATCATGCCTGAGTGTGGGATTGTGTCAAAATCCTTTGCCAAGACGAGGTATGCTGTGTGCACAGATTTGCCCTCAACAGTGGCCCCGGTCACATTTTTGAAGAAATCCACCAGATTTAACAGGCAGGATCTGCCCCTGATGAAGCTAAGTTGGGTTGGATCCAGGGTTTGGAGGTCGCCTATGTCTTCATTTATGAGAGATAATAATGATACGTTCCATGGCCTTACAGATGAGACTAGTCAGACTTATGGATCTGTAATTCCCTGAGTCTGTTGCTAGGCACCTTTGTGAAGGGCAATAACTGTTGCTGTTCTCCATTCCACAGGAACAAAGCCTATGGTTAGGCGTTGATTGAAAATGGTAGTTAATGGTAATGGTTCATGTTTTAGCCTGTATAGAAGACAGCCAAGGATGTCATCTGGTCCCATGGAGGCTGTGTTTTTTGCCTAGGACAAGGCTTTGAAGACCTGCTCTTCAGATATGTAGAGTGGGGGGGAGGTTTGTAAAAAATGTAGAGGGGATAAGTGAGTGAAATTTAGTATTCTTGGACAGCAACCTTTTGCGTTTATTGTAAAGTTTGTTGATGCTGGATATCCACCATAGTGGCTTGTTTTTACTTGGGGCTCTGGCTTTGATTTTTTTCTGGTACAGCCGAGTCTATACAGTTATGCAAGTAATTGTACATGGCTTTAGTGTAAGCCTTGATGTAGGCCCATACCTCTCAGCTGAACAGATTTTCACAGAATGTCCAGATTTTGGCCTCATATTTTTGGTCCATTTTTCATAACTTGTGGTTTCCTGGCAAATTAGTGGTAAAATATTGCAGACTACACTTAGAAAATAATGACAGACATTTGAGTTTCAGGCTTCATATCCTCCAGAAAATTCATGCTAATGCAAAACCTGTTATTGCATCAACTTTCTAAGTTTTTAAGAGCAATATTTAAAAACTGTCCCTATTTTTGGGCCTTTGTCACACTTTTATTAATGACTTTGTCCAGATTTCATCCTCTAAAAGGTTGAGAGGTATGAGTGTAGCTACAACTTCTAACTGGGGGGTGGGGCTTGAAATGAATTTATACCTTCACCTAGGAGGTTATAGTTTGTCTTGGTGAAGTTTTTTAGTCTGATTTTGACTGATTTGTGATCAAATTTAACTAATGAGGGTCCAACAGTTGTGGCAAAGCATCTGTTTGACATGTTAGTGAGGACCAGATCTAGTATGTTTGTTCCTCTTGTTGGGATATGAACAATTTGTTCCAGGGCATTTGGGTTAACAAAGTCAAGGAGCCTTTGCACTAATGAGTTAAGGCTACTGTAGGTTTCCCACTTGATGGTGAGGGAATTGAAACCCCCCATAACCAGAGTGTTGGGGAATATTTCTATTGTTTCCATTTTGGTCAAGTAGACTTCGTGCACGTCATGATCCATGGAGGGGGTATATAACTGGCTATGACTTGACTGGGGTCTTACCCACTGTATCCTGAACTTGGAATAACTCCATGGAGTCTTCCAGTCCAACTAGACAGGAGGCAAATTTATCTCTAATATAGATAGAAACACCACCTCCTTTGGTTCCCACATGTTTGTTGTATAGACTGAAGGTGTGGAGTGCATTGTCACCTTGCAAGGCTGGGGTACTCTCTGAGGCCTTAAGCCAGGTTTCTGTGACTGCACAGATATCTACATATGCAAGTGATAGAAGTGCTTCCAGGGTGAGCAGTTTTTGGTTTAAGCTCCTTACATTTAACAGCATGACCTTATTTTGTTATGATTGGCAAATTTCACATTGCTAAGTTTGTTTTCGAGAGCTTGCCTAGAAAAGGCACTATGGAGGAGGCAAGAGCCTTTGCCAGCAACCAAAAGCCTAGTGGTGCCAGGTGCAAACCATCTCTGGCAAAGCAGTAAGGTTTGTCGACCATGGCTTTCAGGCTAACAGGAACTGGATCCTCTTTGAATGACACCAAAAACTAAGCCAATTATTGAAGTCAATCATTTTTTGTTTATACTGTGTCATCATTCTAGGCAAGAGTAGTATGCTGTTCAAGGCCAGGGACATACCTGCCTGGGACCATATGTCTCAACCTCTTAGAGCAAGAAATCTGGACAAAGCCATAAATAATGAGGGACAAAGGCCCCAAAAATAGGGACAATTTTTAAATATTCATCTTACAAACTTAGAAAGTTGATCAAATAATAGTTTGTTCTTTAGCATGAATTTTCTGAAATTTATGACGTCTGAAACTCAAATGTCTCTCATTATTTTTTGTCTTCAGTCTTTAATAACTTGTCAGAAAGCCACAATTCTTTGAAAAAATTAACCAAAATAGAGGCAAAAATCTGGACATTCTGAAAAATCTGTACAGTTGAGAGGTATGCCTGGGACACATACTCTGAAAGCTCAAAACTGTTTCTCTTCATATAGTTCAGTGAGATACATCTCAGGTCATTCACTCCAACATGAACTATGACAGAGTCATAATGGTACTTGCTGCTGACAGACATGAGTACATGTGTGATTTGATCCTGGCACTGGACAGACAGCTGACTGTGATTTTCTCCTTGTTCAAGTTGGTGAGTGGGACATCTGTGTGTCTCAGAATGGAGTCTACAATGACAATAAAATTTGTTTTTTGAGTGTTACGTCTTATGGGCTTGGTAGGTGAGACACTGGTGTTGCTATGTGTCATGGGTGCTGTGGGAACTGTGTTAGTTGTAGTAGTCTTGTGTTTTGGAGGTCTCTGGTGTTTTGGTAATTTTTTGAGAGACTTTTCACATATGTTAATTTTTGTGTCCGATGCGTACTATGTGTATGAGTAGTGGTACTATGTGCATGAGTAGTGGTGGGTGGGTTGACAAACTCTTCAATGTTATTGTTTCAAGTGTGAGAGCGCATAGATTCAAGATTCTTGGTGGAGATACATCTCCTTAACTCTGTACTAGAGTGAGTTATTAATAGACTGTTGTCAGTGTACATGATGCAATTACTACACTACCTCAAAGACTCAAGTCTACAAGGTTGGCAGGAGAAACAAGGATAGTCCATAATGCTAGGTTGAAGACGATTATCACTAAGGGTGGATTTTCAGGATCAATGATGGAGGATATCAGTGGATGGATATTTCTGCTGGAGGGTTTTTGCTGGTGGTTTACTAGGTTACAGCTCATTATCAGTATTTTTGACCAGAAAAGTACTAAGGATGAGGGCTACACTAATTTGCTAAGGTTGTATCTAAGGGAAAAATTGTTGAATTTAACTGTCCAGCTATGGAGCACAATTGCGAAGCAGTGCGCAGTATGCAAATAAGCAGAAACCTGCTCAAACATGGTGCTTAAATAGCAGAAGCTAAAAACTTGAAAAAAAAAAACTTTAAAAAGGTTCAAAAGGACCAATGAGGATCCTTACTCCAAGCTGTAGATCAGCCACCCTTCACCAGACAGGTCCCAATTAGCACACTCCTCTCACTAGAGTGCAGAAGGACCCTTTCCAATCAAAGCTGGCCTGGTAAATGTGCTCAGAACATACAGCCACTACAAATAGACCCAGATGCAACAAACTTGCATCTGGACTATGCTACAGGTACTAGCTCACCTAGATTCAGTGGAAAAAAACTAAAGAATGTTTAGCACAGCAAAATAATAGCAGTGAGACACTAAATAATTTTTTAAACAGCAGGAAATCAGCAAGAAGACTTTAAAGTATGTTTTGAACAGCTAACAATCAGTTATTTTAGCACTGCTTGGTGGGAAAACCAGAACAAGCAGAACAGATTGCTTTGCATCAGTGAAAAATACCAGTAAATAGTTAACAAACAGTGAAAATAGCAAAAAGAGCTATGCAAACAGTGAAAACAGCAATATAATATGATTTAACAGGCACAGTAAGACAGACAATTGCAGTACAACAGTGTAGTTTAGTACATTGTATTTAGATACAGTATTACAGCAGGTGGCAGGCAATAAAGAGTGTAGTAAATAGTATAAATAAGCAAAAAGAAAATGCAACTTATGATTTTTTAGGAAGCTCAGAAGCCTGTAGTCATCTGGTCTGAGTTATCTGCTCAGAGTTTGGCTCGTAGCCGAGCTGAGTTCAGCTTGGTACAAACAAGTTGACAGATTTCTGGCTGGTACTTTATTTCAAGATGCCATGCTCTTCTGTGGTATAAAACTGGGCTATGTTGTTGATCCCAACACCACTTCTGTCATTATTTGTTATCTGCTTGTTTAATATCCACTGATCATAGCATTTTTGATTAGATATACATATAGATTAACTATGACTGCAAGAGGTTACAGGTATACATTTCTTGATGGGCACTGTGGAATAAACTACAGTGGGAGAAATCTCATGCTGACACTGTTTTCCTGATTGCCACATTTTTCTGAAGTGTACTGCAGTTTAATTCTCTGATGTTGTGAGATCAGGCATTACCCATGTTACGTTGTTCATCTCATTTTCATATAACTAGTGATATTTGCACTGCATGTTCATCATAATATCTATTGTTAATGTCAAAATGATACCTTAACTGCACACTAAACTTAGTTACACTTGAGCTTACCTCTGCTATAGACACCTCAACTCAATTGTGTATGGCACACATACAAATGATGAACCATAGGAAGTTTTAGCTGCTGCTAGATTGTTTGCATAATTATTTTGCAAGTTATATATAAAGTTTTATTTTATAAGCATTGTTCAAAATGTTGTGTTGTCAGCTTTTAGTATAGCAATTGTTTTAAATATCAACATATTGCATTATTTCATAGGACACTATAATTCCATGCTTGTCTTGATGTGTTATAGTATATACAGTAAGTGTCCTGCTTGTGTACAAGTTTGTTTCACAGGCATACTTGTATGCATTTCATGCTTGCAAGTAATAACAGCATTTTCTCAGAGAAGCAATATAATATACTGGGATAAATTAAGAGCTTTCTATTATAGACAGACCCCCAGATGTACTATTCCTCTGTGCAGGACTAGCTTAGTCTTGCATGGAGGCGGCCGTTTAGGAGCAGGACAGCAGCGAGCCATGCATAGTAATGAGGCGCACTGGTCTGAGTTCGTAGGCTTACACGGAGCATGTAAGAGTGCAGGGGGCATATCTGAGAGCAGAGCTCTCAGAATATACACGCCCCACAATAAAAAACAGCAGAAAGGGGTATGAAATGAGTGAGACCACTCATAGATGACTGCATATTCTCACCAACAGTCTCCCTTGTGTACAGCAGCAACAGTATACATACATAAAATGAAGAAACTGTTTTTTTTTTTAATCTGATTAAAGCTAACCGTAGGTGCGCAGGTGTGCCCATCGCTTAGCTATGGTTAATGCAGATTAAATGGCTGAAGAGGATAACAAGGAAGATATATGCAAATGAAGCAGCATAGCAATAGTGTAGTGGGCAGAGCATTTGCCTTATGAGCAGGCATTCCTGGTTTGAGTCCCACTGCAATACATTCCATTTTCCATGGCAAAGCACGTTATGAGTAATATTTATGTTGCATAATCCACTAAATAACATATGTTCATGAACTGGAGTACTGCAGTAAATGCACATGTGAGGTGTCAGTGTCATAATGAATAAGGCACTAGTAAGCAGGTTTAAGCACAAATAAGCAGTAGTAAGCATATTTAAGCACTAATAAGTGGGTGTAAGCCCATTTGCACAGCAGTAAGCAATGCCTACACTGGTTAAGCAATTCTAAAGCTAACTCTCTGTAAGCAGATGTAATGGCAGGTTATTAGTGCTTACCGTTACATAAACCCACTTATAACTTCTCAAAGGTACCTTAATCACTGTGTATCCAACTGCCCTTGTTCTGCCCATCAACAAAATAAACAACCATGTAGTTCTTGAACCCAGAACCCTATTCACCATAGTCACAGTAGTTACCACCAAGCCATCACCGAAGTGCTGAAAGCTGAGGTATCAGGAAACAAGTCCTCACCATAGTAAAACCAAACTGAACCTGTGAAAGGAATCAGTATACAGTCATATCTTCCATAACCCACTAGATAAATTAAATATGTGAACTGGGGTACAGCAGTAAGCCCAGAAGTGAGATGTAATTGTAACAGAGTGTTGAAGTCCCCAATAAAATATAAGGACCCCCCATAGGGTGTACATACACATTAATCATGGATACCAGGCAGATATATAAGATGTAATGAATAAGAAATCAATGCCAAAAAGAAAATATAATGCAAAGTCTAATGTAAGCAATGCTAAGCATTGCACAGGACAGCTTAGGAGGTGTAAGCAATGTGTAGTCCAGCTAACTCAATGTGCCCAGTGTTATACCCCTTTAAACAATGTCAACCTTAGTTAGGCAGGTTTGTCCATAGATTAGCCTTTTCAAAACCAGCCAATCACAGAAAACTGCAGGAAATCGGCCCTACTTAATCCCAAGAGGCAGTAATACATCTCATAACTGGTTGTAATTTCCTCTTGCAGGCACTATGGCAGTAAGGGGAGAAGGTGTGCACTTTTGGGCGCAGCATTGGTACATCCAGGAGCCCAACATCATGGCAGGACTCCTTGTCAAAGACCATGATCAGAGACTGCTGCAGGGCCAGTACCAGGGCTCCCAATATAGGGTGGAGACCTTGGACTGTCTCGCTCGCGACCTCACCAGTGCCACTAGCATACCCCGAACTGGTGAGCAGGTCAGGCACCACTATGCCAACCTGAAATGGCGTAAGGGGGACCTCTTAGAAGAGTGACTCCAAGACGCTAGATGTTCCAGCCGTGTGTAAGTATCACACCAGTATGTGTGCAGTAATTGCCAGCTCAGGTATATCCTGGGCAGGTATGGCTAAATATTCCTCTTATGTCCCCTACAGCTGCAATGGAGCAGGCCACGAACCAGGAAGCCCACATCAGTCATCTGGCAAGGTTGTGACTTGAGGCAGGTCAGTAATACTCATGCATTTACTGTCATAGGAAATAAAAATAAAAGTTGTAGTAAATTAATTGCCTGTATAAAACCTGTATTGTTCAAGGCAAGTACTGCATACACTAGAGAATATGGCAGGAAAAGTCTCATATTGTTTGTATGTCAAAAAAAGTGTAATAACCTGACAAAACAGGTCTAACTGCTGGACTGCATGTGCATATCCTGGTATCATATGGTAATGTAGACATGCAATCATGTTATAGTACTGTTGTATTAAGCACTGTTACCCACACCATGCCCCATAAATTGAATGTGTAAGAATGCCTGTATATGACAGGTGTAATCCCCAGAGGCCAGTTAGTACAACTGAGAGACCCATAGACAGTAAACAGGGAAAATGTAGGCAACAAAAATCAAATAGCACATACAACTGAGATGTGAACTGTTGCTTTTTTAGCACACACAGCCACGGTTCAAATCCTGCCAGCGGTAGTAGTCTGCATACAGAATCATACCCCACAACTGTACAGATGTGTCCAGAATGTCTATTAAAGTGGCCCATATCTGTTGCCCATCAACCTGTCCCCCTGGGAAATCAGTGGGATGATCCCAGATGTATAGGCAGAAACTAGAAAATACAACTGATTGACATACAGCTATGAGAACAAAGCTGGCATGCTATCAACTCCCCAGTACCTTATGTGACTAAGAAGACAAGTATGTCCCATTTACACCCCAACTTGTCAAGCTGTGGTCAGAGTGTGTACAGTAACAGAGTGACATGTATGTGCATAATAGTAATGTGGAATCTGGTACTGTGTGCGGGAACATACAGGTAGTGCTAATAAACATTCCTCCCACAGGTCTGTCAGATACAAACACTGTGCCCAGAAATACAAGAATGATATGCAGTTGCTCTGAATAATAAGGTATTACACATCACTGTCGCCCACACTGTCCTACAACATATAACTGTCTAGGAAATCTGTAAGGAAATCTGTATAAGAGTGTTGTAATACAAGGTCAGAATGCAAAGGCACAGGGGATTAATAAGATAGAAAGCAGAAAGGAGATATACAGCAACATCTATATAGCAGACACAACTGTGATGGACAGTGTTTAAGTTGTAGCAGACACACCAATGGTCTGAATCCTGGGAGTGGAATTAGGCTGCATACAGATTCATACCCCACAACTGTACAGATGAGGCCAGAATGTTCTGTATATGTGCCCATATCTGCTGCCTGTCCCCCTGGTAAGTCTGTGGATGATACCAGATGTTTAGCCAGCAAACAGGGAATACAAGTTATTGTCATAACATAAGTTATTAACATCTATGAGAACACACCTGTTACTGTAGCAACCTCTGAAACTGTTAGGAGAGTAATATTTCAAGTATGTCCTATCTACACTCCCATGTTGTCAAGCTGTGACCAGAGTTTGTACAGTAACAGAGTGAGATGTATATGCATAGTACTAATGTGTAATCTGGAACTTTGTGTGGCAACAGTCAGGTAGTGCTAACAAACATTGCTCCCACAGGTACATTGAATACAAACACTGTGCTGAGAAATACAGACCATTATAACCTGTACTGGTACTGTTCACTCTGGTATTGTAGGGAATTGTGAGTGTTGCAGTTTCTCTGAATAATAAAGTATCACTGGTCACTGTCACCCACACTATGATACATAATATAACTGTGTAGGAAAGCATGTATATGTGTGTGTCAGGTCACTAAAGGTGGAAGAGGGCAATATTCTAGATATGTCCTGGCACACCAGCATGTGGTCAACACATGGCCAGAGTCTGTGCAGAAAGAGTTGGATAACTATGTGCAAAACATCAACGCAGAATCTGGGGGTATGTGTTGAAACAGCTAGTTAGTGTTAACAAACATTCCCGCCACAGGTATACCAGATAAGAGGTGTATACTGCAGGTAAAACCAGTTCATGTTTAACGATGACGACAGCCATATCACTGTCCAAACTAAGGCTATGGGGTAGTGTAGTAAGACCTGTAAGGTACAGATGACAGCATGGACTACAGGAATATACTAGTTGTTAATTGACATCTTTCTCTCCCCCCACCATATCTCCAGCAATAATCAATATACCCACTCCAACTGGTAGGTAATGACTATGATAATGTCCAATTGTTTGATCAATATTTTAATGGTTCCCATGCATGTGCTGTATTGAATTATTCCAACATTGGTGGCATGATGCCATCAATGTACCTGCATTCTGTTCTTATTACCACTGTGGTCCCATATATGCATGTGTTCTGTTTGCTATGCAACAGTTCTGTATCTGGTGTCTGGGTTAATGGTAATATCTATGCATGCTGTTACACCTAACCCTGGAATGTGTTTACTATTACTAACCCATATGATGATGAAATTTAAACACTATAGAATGCTCGGGAAGGCCAGTCCCAGCGGACCCACCTGTCCCACCTCAGCTGGCTGTTGCACCAGACACCAGCATGTCTGGGGCCCAACCTGGGACCTCCTTATCCATTGGTTCTGCACCACCTTTGGGTGGAACCACTTCATGGGATGGGGCTCGTCCACCCCGGGAGTGGGCGCGGACAGGCACCTGTCACTCTTCACCAGGTCGGGGTCGAGATGCTTAGAGAGTTCAAGCAGCAATTTGGTTGATCGTCTATGCCAGCTTGAGGGCTGTGTGTTGCAATTAGAGAGTCAGCCTGGCTCTCCAACTCATCCCTCCACACAGCTACCTTTGGGGCTGTGAAGGTGCAGTGGTGGCTGCCTATGGGTGGGGACCTCAGTCCCACTGTTTCCACTATGGGAGTTGTGGGCTTCCAATTTCCCAACACCCCTCCCCATCAAGGTGTTTACCCCCCACATGTTTCATATACCACCCCTGTATGTGTCTTGTTTGTTAACCTACACAACCTACCTTCCCAAATATACCTTCTACCCCTCCTCAACATCCTACTCTCACCTGAGAACAAAATAAAAGAGCAATCAGTTCCCACAAAAAAATCTTGCCCCATACATAGCTGTCCATTTCACACGTGTCCACTGGACATATGTAATCTGGTCTAACTGGCATCACAACATATTATTGATGTCCTCACCCCCTCCCAGGGGTTTGAGTGTCCAAATCTACCTTCAAATTAAGTGTATATGCACAGCTGTTGCTGTAGAAGAAATGGGCAGCTATGGACCTTCCCTACACCCTTCCTACACATCCCTCGCTATTTTCCCTACTGTCTTTCCCTCTTTGTGCCTCTTTTTGCACCACTTTCCTAACAACCCCTTTTTCTTCTCTTTTAAAGAAATTAGCGCAGGGGTAAGCAGGAGTAAGCACTTTTAAGCAGCAGTAAGTGGGTTTAACACTGCTTGCATCGGGGAAACCAATGCCTACACAGGTTAAGCAATTCAGAAGCTAACTGAGTATAAGAAACTGTAACCGGAAGTTAGCAGTGCTTACCTCCGTGCAAACTCACGCAAACCTGCTTACAACTGCTTTAAAGTGCCTTAATCACTCCGTATCCAATGACCCGTGTTCTGCCCAGCAACAAAATAAACACCCTCTGCAAGGATCAAACCCAGTACCCTGCACACCACAGCCAAAGTGAGTTCCCACTAAACCATCTCAGATGTACATAATACTGTTGTTTTCAAAAACATATCATCCAGCCCAGTCAGTCAAAAGTACAGAGAATGTACTCCAACATTTAGATGTATGTGTGTGTGTAAATATATTAATATCTAAACAGATATAACATATCTATATATGTATATATATATATATATATATATATATATATATATATATATATATATATATATATATATATATAAAAAATATATATAAATTTATACATGTATATATATAAATATATATGAACATATATAAATGCAAATGCCTACATCTATAGATATGTCTACATCTATATGTCTAAATATATACTTACTGCTGGTTATATATATATATATATATATATATATATATATATATATATATATATATATATATATATATATATATATATATATATATATATATATATATATATATATATATATACATAGATATATATATATAAACATATATAAATGCAATTGCCTACATCTATAGATATGTCTACATCTATATGTCTAAATATATACTGCTGGTTATATATATGTCAGCAGATATATATATATATATATATATATATATATATATATATATATATATATATATATATATATATATATATATATATATATATATGTACATATACATATATGCACATATAGGTATATAGAGACATACATCTATATATAACAATGGGGAAATAACTAATACATATATGTCCACATGCAACGTTAATGGGGTTGAGAGGCCCCAAACAATATATGTCTTGCACAAATAGGTATATCCCCCCACAGCCAAACACGTCCACCCTGCAATACACTACCAAGTGTTGCAGATCCCATAACCAGGACCTGACATGGCATGGGCATCCCTAGAATACATATATAACAGACACATATATGCCGATACAGATACACACACACACACACACACACACACACATATATATATATATATATATATATATATATATATATATATATATATATATATATATATATGAAACTACCTTGGACTGGATACTTACTAATAACCCTCTTCAAACCTACAATGTAGGGATCCTCCCAGATGATCTAAGTGACCACTCCCTAACCTACTTTATCAGATCTAAAACCAACCTCACTCATTCCAACATTGCCAGGACTGTTCACTGCAAAAAACAATTTAAACATCATCTATTCCTGACAGAACTTAAACAATGTAATTGGTCTCCACTAAAACATCTTCCACTTGATGAAGCAGTAGCCTATTTTAATACCACATTCTTATCCATCCTGAACCACCATGCCCCATTACGCTCTATTAGATGCAAAGCTAAACCAGCACCCTGGCTCTCAAATACTACTAGGCATAAAATCCATCTGAGAAACAAAGCCTGGGCTAAATGGCGTGCTACTAAAAACCCACTAGATCACTTAATTTTTAAACAACTAAGAAATAATACTAAAATAGCCATAGTGCTAGATAAAAAGTACTACCTTCAAATACAGCAAACCCATCTTAATAAGCCTCAAATGTTTTGGAACAGCATTAACAAACTTCTGCACCCAGGTCAGTCTACCACCCCTAACCCTCTAGGCTCTAACCCAGACAATCCCATTCAAACTGCCAACTCCTTTAATTCATTCTTTACCAACACCATCCAATCTCTTGCTAGCCATCTTTCACCAGACACATCAAATCTGCCTAACGCACTTTTAAATCCTCCTCCATCCTTTCAATTTCAACCAGTCCCTACTTCTACCATAAGCTCTCTTCTACTAAAACTGAAACCTTCCACCCCTTCTGCTGACCAACTCCCAGCAGAATACCTTCAAATTTCTGCCAGACCCATTGCCTACCCCATATCCATTCTTATTAATAGAACTATCAGTGAAGGATATATCCCATCCATATAGAAAATTTCTTACATTATTCCTCTACACAAAGGTGGGAACTCTAGTGAATACTCCAACTTTAGTCCAATAGCCTTACTATCTCCTCTGGCAAAAATTATGGAAAAATGTATACAGAAGCAACTTCTAAACCACCTTCTCCAAAATAAACTACTGGCAAACTGTCAACACGGTTTTAGACCCTACCACAGTGCCACCACTGCCCTGCTATCATTTACAGATTGTATCAACAACAAATGTAACAATGGCCTTCTTTCCTTTGCAATTTTCGTTGATTTATCCAAAGCCTTTGACATGGTTCATCATCAGCTGCTCTTGCATATTATGAAATCACTTTCGCTAGATCCATTAGCCATCAACTGGTTCAAATCTTACCTCGAAAACAGAAAACAAGCAGTACTTTGGCACAATAATCTTTCTAATCTCTTCCTATCTCCCTGGGTGTCCCTCAGGGCTCCATATTAGGCCCTCTCCTATTTTCTATCTATATTAATGATCTTCAGTCAGCAATTCCACATTCTGCCTGCATTTAGTATACAGATGACTCCACTATTATCTGCTCAGCTACTTCTCAAATCTACCTGCAGAACATCACCCAGAATGCATTTAATACTGTTGAACAATGGTTTACAAAACGTTGCCTCCTTCTAAATCCAAAGAAAACTAAACTTCTACTCTTCTCCCCAACCCGTAAGTCCACCCCCATCCATTTTACACTTACATCTAACAATGGTACTGTTATCTCTCCAGACCTCACAACCAAACTCCTAGGAATAACTATAGGCAACAACCTCAATTTTGACACACATATTAACAGTACAATAAAAACAATCAACAAGAAACTTGGATCCCTCTATAGAATCAAACCCTTTCTACTCCAACAGCCAGGACTGCTATAGCCAGAACACATCTCATCTCTACATTACTCTATGCCTCACCCATTTATACAAACCTTTCTAAAGCCAACATTAACAAGCTGACTGTATCCTATAATAATATTGCCAGATTTGCTGCTGCCTCTCCTTTTCGAACTCATTACTATCTAAATTTTAAACAACTTGATTGGTTAGAGTTTCTACACCATCTCCACTTTTCTCAGCTTACAATTGCCCACAAAACCCTACACCAATCCTCCAATACTCCTATTCTTGCAAGCCTCCTTACCCTCTACCAAAATCCGAAAAACCTACGCTCTTCTAATAAACTTCTGATTAACACCTGCAGATCCAACAATTTGGCAGGAAACTCCCTCTTCTGCAATTCCATTGGTAAGCTTTGGAATGCTCTTCCCTCTGAACTTACAACTCTCTGCTCTCATACTCTTTTCAAAAAGAAGCTTAAGCTTCATCTCATAACTCACTGGTTATGCTCCTGTTCTATCCCTGACTAACTGCTACTTCCTCTCACCTACAACCTCCTGTTTTAACTAGTCTTCTCTTCTAACTCTGCTCAGGATGTAACTTTTTACTGAAGTCTTCACATAGATATCAATAGTTCATCAATGTTTATTGCTTTGGCCATGCCTTATACTTTTGAAAAAAAAAAAAAAAAAAAAAAAAAAAAAATGTTATGCTCTGTTTTTGTATACAACTAATTGATAGATTGTACTCAATTTGGTGTTTTTTTATTCTATGTTGTTATTTTATATATCATTTGTTAATGGCTTGTTGTACTCAACATGGAGCTTTTCTCCCCGGGCCTCTACTGAAAATGGACATGTATCCAGCTAGACTAGCCCGGTCAACAAATGTAAAATAAAATAAAATAAATAAAAAATATATATATATATATATATATATATATATATATATACACAAATAAATAGATATATATGTAACTACACATACACATGCAGAGATATGTACAGTAAGTTACATATATAGTACTTGCACACAATATGGAACAACCACTATTCTTACAGTTACCACCTTACCAGCTGGAGACTGTACGAGCCACCCACAGAAATTACATTCATTGCCTCCAACATATACCCATGGAGATAGCAATGGATATAACACCATACACAGTTGTGCATTAATCAGAAAGTTGTATTTGTGTACTATTACATTTGTATATGCCATGTCATATAGCTGTTTCGACATGGACACTCATATAAACTGAGCAATGCAACTGTGAAACAGTTATACTAATACAGTAGCCTTGAACAGTTAACAAATGTCGCTGTCCAGGCTAAGGCCATCAAGTACTACAATAGTAAAGACCGACTGGCCCGCAGGATACCAAACAATCAAAGGTAAGTAATGCAGGTGTATCGTTAAGCAGCCTCTATCTACACTCTGCAGACAATCCCTAGGGGGTAAAAACCTCAGTTGACACAATGGGATGTAACTGTTACATAACAAGGCACAACTGACACCATCACAAGCACAGTGACAAACAGGACAGTCTGTTTGGCAGGTGGCAGTAGGCCTGCATTTAACCAAGGTGGATTGTATGGTAATGTACATCCATATACCTTAGGACAGCACACCCCTGATGGTCGTCAGGACTTTGGGCTTTCAGGATACTGTAGCGCTCCTATATACATATGTGTATATATAGATATATGTATACATAGATATACGTATATGTATATATAGATATATGTATATATAGCTATATATGTATGCACATCATATGTGTACAGATATGCCTAGTCATGTTGGTATATATGTAGATATCAGTAACTATATGTGCATACATATCATGTCTGATATACCTACTACTGTCAAAATATATGTAGATATCCATATGTATATGTGTATATGTATCTCTATCTGTATATGTGTAGACATATATTGCTATGTATATTTATAAATCTGGGTGTTTATTTGTATATCTATGCACATATACATATCCATCTATGTATGTCGATATGTATATCTGTATGTCTATATAGATATCTGGATAAGTATATGTACATATATCATCACCATATTTCCTGAACATGGAGTGTAGCCCTAGCTCAGCCCCTGTAGACCCCACATCTTAGTGCAAGGGGATGTCAAGTACATATAGCAGGTATACTTGTAGAGTATTGCTACTGTAATAGGGATTGTCTTCACAGACATGGGGTGTGTGGGGCATCACATCTACTTTTAACATGTGCACCACTGGTTATTGGCAGACATCCTAAGGACATCATGTAACAAAGCACTGTGCAGGCTACAGGCAGACTGGCTCAACACTGGCCTACATTTCCTATGAGGGAATGCACATGTACCTGCACATAGATAGCAGGCTCTACAGGCATGCCACAGCACAGAGTAACATACACCTGTGTGTAGGTGCATCACCCCAACCAATGTGAACACAGCCACAGCTACATATGGCATGCTAGCGTATTATTGCAGTATATGGACTATCTGTTCAACACCAACCTCATATGTGCCACCCACATACTCACCCTACATATACTGGGCCATTGCACAGTGTGGTCCACTGCCTGACTGTGGTATGGGACATGTGCGTGTATGGCCCTACCAACATGTAAGCCAATAGGTTAACATACAGCGGAACAGCATGTAACATCAGATAGAACAGGACCAAGAACAATGACATCTACCACAGTCTGTACACAGGCCAAGGTACATATTAACAATACACACATTGCTGACAATCACCATAAGTACACAGACCTCAGTACTGTAGACACAACTACAGAATGTCAAGGTTATGTCATCAAATATAACCCCTACATACATTACATGAGTAGCAGTTTGTTATCTCACTGGCTTGTTATCAGATATGATGTCAGTAATTATGGTGTACAGTACATATGCACTCCTTACTGCATGACATATGTACAAAGGTTGTCTGGGTTGTGGCTGGAGGCATATACACAGGGCCATTATTGACATGTTGCTGTGATAACCTCATATATTTACTGTTGTAACAGGGTTTGTTACACCATATGTCCTATGAGGGATATGAAGTGAGTAACTCTCACAGCTGTCACCATCTACAGACTGCAATCCTCACACTACCTTCTGCAGTTCACCCATAGGTGCTCTGTGGGTAACACCTGAAACAATAGGCACCACACACTGGCCAGTCTGCAGATGGCCCTACAGATGGGTGTTCCCTCATAAACATAGGACCGACATAGCAGGTATGTAAACATGTAGGACAGCCATATCCACACACACCTTGTTAAACCAACATTACTCCAAATGCAGTATAGCAGCACTTACAGCCTTTAGTCAGGTCAGTCACATCCCCCTCCTGTGTGTTGGCCTGTTCCCACAGTGTATGCTGTTAGAGGTAAACCACAATCCATCTGTGATGCTGTTTGCCAGACAACAGATCGAGTTCCTGCTCACAGTGAATGAAAGGCCCAACACTAACATGATGTTCCTAAATATTCCATGCAATTGACTATGGGAATAATATCCACAGCTGTTCCACATGCAATCAGCTAGAGGAGGGCTGCAATTCGTGCAGAGACCTTCAGCTGATCCTGAGCATCACTTAAAATACACATGCTACTGCCCAAGGAAAGCAGGTGTAAGTCTCCACATCCACAAGAGAGGGAGTAAGAGAGGCAGACACAGGCACAGAAAAGTCAGGGAGGGGTGGGAGAGTGAAACATATGCATACTTGTGTCACACACCTACCAGTACAGGGAATCAAATCCCCAATGATTATGTAATGCTATTACATGTCCATGCAGTTATTGAATGCACCACATAGGTTACCTGTTGGGGAGCCCTCAGAATGTATATGTGATGGTGAGTGACATCTGCAACAGGGATATGGTATGTATAAGGTAGGTGTTGTACACGTGCCTGACCACATGAACAGGAGTCAGCGTCAACAAAGCCACACTCTCACAGGGACGCACACACATTGCCACACATGTCAGGGCCAGGAAAACAACTCATCACTAGTGGGATTGCCACAACACAGTACTGTGCAGGCATCACATGCACCACAGGGGTCATACAGAGGTTATATGTGCAAAGGGTATGTGGAGGTGTCTGACATCAGACAGCATGATTCAGTATGCCAATGGGGGTTGCAGTGAGTGTGAATGTGGTCATACACATCATACACTACACACACAGACATGGGTGCCAGTACTGACATGCATGTGTTCACTGCTTCAAGGGTGTATTGTGGTTGACAGTGTCAAATGGCTGTACAAGGCTAGGTGATGGGTATACCTTGACATCAGGCCACATGACTATGGTCTGCATTGTGGCTCAGGGGTGTAGTGTCTGAAGTTAGCCACACAGGTGAGTATTGTATTCACCATCCAGTCACCTTGGTGACTATTGGGTGTGGAAAATGCTGTAAATTGTTTGCCATGTGTGTGTTCCTTTGTCCATGATATGGGCAGTGTCTGGGATGTGCACACCTCCCACATGCATGTACAGTGACATGTGGAACTGTACCTGGGGTGTCTGGCTCATGTTGTGTACACAGATCATTATCATCAGGTGTGCCAGCCCTGGCCACATGTGGCGGGAACTGTTCATGGACAGCAGGTTGACCCTGCACCTACATTGATAGCATGATACCAGTATTCCCTGGTGTCAGTGGCATCTGTCTATACAGGGCATGTGTTTCAGGCATGTTATGTCCTTTGTCGGTCACATTTGATGGCATAACAGGTGTTGAGCTGCCCAGTGTGGAATATGGGGGAGGTGCACTGTCAGCATGTACATGCCTATTGGACTGATGGACAGGGTGCCATGCCCTCTGTAGCTCACTGCAATCACACCATGGTTACTATCAGTGGGCAATATGCAGGGTACTACCAACATAGCGGCTGTTCAGCTGTTGCCTATGCAAGTGTGTGATGTGTGTGTGTGTGTGTGTGTGTGTGTGTGTATGAGACATAGGTTGAGAGTGTACCCTGGGTAATACAAGGATTGCTAACGTTGTCCAGCTGGCATTGATGTCACATTTAGGGGTATAGATTTGCACCTCAGCCTCTTGAATATTGCATATCTGTTATCCCTGTATGGTGGACATTGTGATATATACTTGGCCCACCATATACGAAGTTTGCAAAACCAACTCTATATTGAGTCTAGTTGTTACACACTTACAACCACCACCACACAGGATATGAATGACATCACAGACACACACACATCATGTCTGGGATTAGAACTCCTACCTAAGTAGTATATTACACTATAGCACTACGCCATTATAGGACGTAACATGGAGATTACTGGAGTTCTCCTTCCCCAAAGGTGTATTTCACAGTTAATTACATCAGCAGGATTGCCAAAGTAGGGCATATGAATTGCAGTGAGTGTGACTAGCCTTAAATGCATTGCTCCATACACATAGACACACAAACAAAACATCCACAACTGCCATGTGTGGGGATAGAGCTGCTACCAGAGGTCTATATCACACTACAGCATGATGCTTTTATAGGACACACCACGGAGATTGCTGGAGTGTCCCTTCTCCAAAGGTGTATTTCACAGTGAATGACATCAGCAGGATTGCCAAAGTAGGGTATTTGAATTGTAGTGAGTGTGACTAGCCTAAAATGCATTGCTCCCAAAACAAATATAGACACACACACACACACACACACACACACACACACACACACACAAAGCATCCACAACTGCCATGTGTGGGGATAGAACCCCTACGAGAGGCCTATATCATACTACAGTATGATGCTGTTATAGGAAACACCACGGATACTACTGAAGTGGCCCTTCTCCAAAGGTGTATTTCACAGTGAATGACATCAACAGGATTGCCAAAGTAGGGCATTTGAATTGTAGTGAGTGTGAGTAGACTAAATGCATTGCTCTCCACACACACACACACACACACACACACACACACACACACACACACACACACACACACACACACACACACACACACACTTGCCAACTCTGGGAGTAGAACTATTCTATCATACTACAGCAGTACACAGTTATAGGACACACTACAGAGATTACTGGGCTACAACCTTCCCATGGTGTATTTCTAGGTGGATGCCATCAGCAGCCTTGCCAAAGTAGAGCATTTGAATTGTAAGGAGTGTGATTACCCTAAAAAACATTGCTCTCTACACAGACAGAGTCAGACAGACACAAACACACTTACAAGGTCTGGGATTAGAACTCCTACATAACTAATTTATCACACTACAGCAGTATGCAGTTATAGGATGTGCTACAGAGATTACTGGGCTACAACCTTCCCAGAGGTGTATTTCTAGGTGGATGACATCAGCAGCCTTGCCAAAGTAGAGTATTTGAATTGTAGGGAGTGTGACTACCCTAAAAGGAATTGCTCTCTACACAGACAAAGTCAGACAGACACACACACACACACACACAGTCACACACACACTTGCCAAATCAGGGATTAGAAATCCAACCTAGCTAGTTATCACACTACAGCAGTATGCAGTTATGGAATGCGCTACAGAGATTACTGGGTTACAGCCTTGCCAGTGTTGTATTTCTAGATGGTTGACATCAGCAGCCTTACCAAAGTAGAGCATTTGAGTTGTAGGTAGTGTGACTACCCTAAAAAGCATTGCTCTCTACACACACAGACACAGTTGCCATTTCTGAGATTGGAACTCCTTCCTAACTAGTTTATCACACTACAGCAGTACACAGTTATGGGACATGCCATGGAGACTACTGGGTTTTAAGTCTCCCAAGGGTGCATGTCACAGTGGATGACCTCTTCAGGCTTGTCATAGAAAGGCTGTGGGGAGGGCAGTGTGTGTGCATAGGCCATAACTCATTCATCTAGAGGTTGACACACCACATGTGGGCTCACACAGTGTCATATTTCATAGATATGTGTATACAGCTGCTAGATGACTACTTCCTTGTACAATCATGTGGCACTGCTAGCATGTGCACCACATAGTCTGTACTGCTGACAGATACCGGTGGCTGGTATCTACAGTTAGTGACATCTGAACCTCATGTGGTTGTGGCCCTTCGGCTGTGTGCTGGGTGGGACAGGCCTGGATGGCTCCTTGTCACATTCATCCTCTTCCACACATCTATGTACGTCTACCTTTGTCTTATTATAATGTGTTGTCCTTAGATATATGTCTGTATTCCTAGCCACTGTGTGTGTAAAGCATGTGTGGTGCATACTAAGGAGTGTCTGCTCTAAAATCTGCAACTGCCAGATATGTCTGGTCCACTGGTGTTTGCAGACATGCCCTTCATGTGTTTAAGTGTGTGAGCATGTCCAGTATGACCTTTCAGTATGTTGTTGACTGACATTGCCTTCATTCCTCTAAGTGTGTGAGTATACTCAGTATGCCCATCTGTATTCAATGTGGGGATCGAGTCCAGGTAGTTTGTACCGCAGTGCTGACCTTTGTGTTGTACACCTACAGGTAGCATACTGTTTCTGTAGGGTATCCACCGATCATTTGGAATTGACTGTTACTACATTTCTACACAGGTTGGGGGGGCACACCTAACTATGTCTACATTTCTACACAGGATTGGGGGGACACACCTGACTGTTACTACATTTCTACATAGGATGGGGGGGGCGGCACACCTGACTATGTCTACATTTCCACACAGGATTGGAGGGGGGCACACCTGACTGTTATTACATTACTACGTAGGATGGGGGGGCACACCTCACACTTGTACACATTTGCTATGACTGTACTTGTATGTCAGGTACTCCATTTCATTCTGCATTCTTACCTATCATGCTGACTAGAGGCATACCAGTGTACTACAGATATTAGCTTTCATTTATCTACATATTAGTTTTGACTTTCTACCCTTCAGAACTAATGTCCCACTGCCTGTCCTGCTGTTGTCTGTCTGTGTAGGCCAGAGTGGGAGGTTACCCATAGGCATAATTCTGAGGCCATAGCAAAGCCTTCGTTTGTGTTTGGTTACACCTGTCCTGCTGGCTGTGACTGTTGTTGGGTATGTGAACCCCCCTGAC
Source organism: Protopterus annectens (assembly GCF_019279795.1). Taxonomy (NCBI): domain Eukaryota; kingdom Metazoa; phylum Chordata; order Ceratodontiformes; family Protopteridae; genus Protopterus; species Protopterus annectens. The sequence goes on along the minus strand of NC_056731.1, from coordinate 1,477,851,015 downwards.
TGGCATGTGTGAGTCACTTACCTTGTGGGTGTCCCAGTATTGAGGGTGGTGCTGCAGGGCTGCTTATGTCATATCTACATAGTACACTCCCTACACATGGTTGAGCAAAGGTAATGTAATGTTTGGCATCCCTTTTACTGTATGTGAGAGTCAGAGAGAGGTGTTATTCCCTGGGTCCCTCCTGTGTCAGTGTATGTGCTATGCTATGCGTTGCCTCTTTACCAAGGCCAGAGCATACTGGCACACCTCCTTCTACCTACTGGGACAGGCTCAGGTTGTTACTCCTCTGAGTCACTCTGTGCCTGTGCAGACCTTGGCAATGGTGGGGGGGTTGTGTGGCCTTGCCCCGTGCTGTTCCTGCTGCAGCTGTTTCCGCAGGATCATATTGTGTAGCATGACGCATACAAGGACAATTTGGGTACATGTAGCTGGTGAGTACTACAAGGCTCCACCGGATGTGATCAGGCACCGGAACCATGACTTGAGCATCCCAAACACACGCTCTACTATAATTCGGGTCTGTGCATGTGCCTCATTATAGAGTTCTTGTTTGGGTGTGTGTGCATTTCTGATATGTGTCATCAGCCACGGCTCCAGTGCGTATCCAGCATCCCCCACTAGGTGACTGTGAGGGATGCCCCCATTGGCAAATCTCTGGTACAGCTGCATCAGATGCCAGATTTGGGAATCATGATAGCTTCCAGGACAGCCAGCACACACATTCATTATTATGACCTGGGCATTGCACATGACCTGGCTTGTTGACGGAGGGGAAGCCCTTGCAGTTGATGTAGACCCTAACCTGCTCACCGAGTGGTGCTTTGATGTGTGTGTGCATGCAGTGTATAGCACCAACTACCTTGGGGAATTCTGCTATTTGGTGGAATAGTTGCATATTGCTGGTCAACTCCTCACGGGTGTTTCGGAAATATACGTGCTCACTAACATGTGCTGACATGGCATCCAGGAACTGGTGGAGTATCCTGGATGCTGATGCCTGTGAGATCCCCATCATAAAACCCAGTTGGCCTTTGGAAGGGACCTGTAGCTAGTATCCTTAGGCCTACACATACCTTGGTATCCACTGGGATTGGTTTCCCTCTATTAGTTCTGTGTGTGAGGTGTGGCCAGCACAGCTCAACTATTTGCTGTAGGAGGTCCCTGTCCACCCTATAGTGCTCCACTATCTTCAGCTCATGTAGCCCCTGGTAGTTTACCCTGGGTCTGTACACTCTTCTGTGTCTCCTCACTGAGGGTTGGTTGACAGCATTCACATCCTCACCACCCTCAGCCTCTTCCACAAGTTGTTGTATGAAAGTTATTGCAGCCCCTATCATTTTGCTGTTGTGTGTGTTAAAAGTTCCTCACTTGTTTACACCGGTGGTGTAGAGTGTGGGAAAAACTAGAGTGGAAGGTGTTTGCATAGTTTATAGTAGTGTTCTGGGCTGGTCTGGTCTGCTGCCTGTGTAATTGGCTGATTCTGATACATTTCACCTGCTAGTTATGCTAGTTCTCCTTGATTACTCTCCTACTGCTGTTTTCCCTTCCCATTGCCTTCTTGTTTAAGCCCGGGTGTGCACCATGCAAACAGAGTGCTCAAATGTGCACAGTGCTGCTATTTCCTGGTTTAACATTCTTTTTCCTCCTTTAAAACCCGGTGTGTGGCACACACACCCGCTTAGGCAATGTAAAGAGTGCTAGGCAGATTCAGACACACCCCCTAGCTTAGCTGTGCTCAGCTAGGAGCAAACCCGAGCCACTGGGCTCCGATCTACTTACAGTATGCCTGACACCCCCCCCCCCATGATGTCAGCTAACTCCTAGGCTTGCACCAAGCTATTCCTACTCTTACACTGTTGGGACCTGACTAGCATGCTGGGGAAAACTAGGATTCACTGTCATTCCCCTCATTTGCATAGGATTGCCTGCTAATGTATAGTTACATATCTCACACTGAGCCTTACCCCTTAGCAACCACTACTCACTGGCCATGTTGCCTTCTACCTGCCATTGACGTACATGGCAGAATAATGATTTTAGTTAGAATGCTTAATTTAGGTTTATTTTGTTATTTTCCCCCGATCCCGTTTATGCGCCTCTGCCTACGCTTAAACAGCCGAGATCTGCTAAAAAAAAATAAAAGTTGATTTTTTTTATTTTTTGGCTGTTTGCAATGCCAATGGCCTTATACTTGGCCATTGGTGTGCTTCCTGAGTGATATGCAGCCTTTATTTGGAGCTGTCACAGCTCCATTTTGGATTTTGCAGAAATGTACTCGGTTACTAACCGAGTACATTTCTGCAGATTGCACTAGTCCTGCATGACCAGTTGCAAGCTTCATGGATCACAAATTCACCTAATTTGCATGGATTTCTTCTGCAAATGGGGTGATTTGCATACAGGGGCTTAATCCGTGCAGGACTAGTGCATGAGCACTCGTGCACACACCCTGCAGGCTGTTCCTGGATCGCATGGCAGACATATTGCCTGCTGGAGCTTCTGCACTAATCCTGTATGCCATGCAGGGCATAGAGAATCCAGGGGAAAGTGTCCCACCCATGGCCTTGTATTGATATCATCCATACAGATTGATAATAGGACATTGGGTATGTTGCATGATCTTGAATATACATCTGCTGCATTCAGTTACTTATATTATGCTAAGTATATAGACACACTATCGGCTATGCTGTCTGTTAAATATGTTTAAATGACACGTACTGTATTATGATATAACTTCAGCAACTATTCATAGTTATTGTCAGATTATTTTTTCATGCTAAGAGCAGAAAATATGTTTTTCACAGTTTGAAATTGGCCATCACATAGTGTTTTATGACAGGGATGTATTGCACAGGAATAAATGATTAACAGTGTTGTTTACAATGTTATGTGTTGAAATGGCTTTCCTCACATAACTAATTACAGTTACATGCAGTCATATACTGCAGGTGCACACAGATTCTATATATATATATAGACCCAGACCTGCAAATGTCATCATTCCTGCCGCTTGTTATTTGAGATTTTAACCACCATGACATGAAGACAATTTATACGATCGGGTCTGGAAGGTGATGATGATCATTTTTCAAATGCAGATGATGGACCTGATGAGGGCTTTCTTTCAGAATATGGCACTAACAATGCTCAATTCCTTCTGGGAGATCACTGGGGAGATCATTCATGATGTTCTACCCTGCCAGATTGAGCCCACAGAACTGTAGGTATTGTCTCCGTGATCCAGTTATGTAATGCTGCCACCATGAGTGTGCAATTCAAAAAAAAATGTAATGTATCGACACAATTGTGCA